>NW_013665840.1:424764-484136 GCF_000517525.1 Limulus polyphemus | reverse complement strand
GTTATTGTTAATTATTATTGGTTTAGTGTATGTGGTTATTGTTCGGGATGAACAATATTAAGGAGGGGGCAGTGTTGCGTCATCAAGATCACGTGACAGTTCTCACGCCCTCTTGTTTCTAGAACTATCCCGTATCTTGGCAAATGCTCTAGTATTTACTAGATAGGGTAGGCTGGTATATAAAAGAGGGGAATGTAATGTGTGTGTAGACAGTGAGTAATTGATCTGCAGTCAGAAGTATTATTGAGCACGTTCGTTGTTATAGCGTTTGTTTAGCGCGATTGTTGAAATTGAGTGTATCGGTAAAGTTATATTCGGAAAGAATAAACCAATTTTATTAAGTAAAGACTTGTGTCGTTAAAATTTCTTCGGAACGAAGTTACGGAAAAATCAATTAACAAACGGAGACGTAACAATATTATCATCACTCAGGCAAAGCATAATTTTCATAGCCTTCAATCTTGTTTGGTTAGAGAGCCATCAAATAGAAAATCAAACTTCTCTCTTGCTATACCCATTTATCACATCCTCTCTTTCAGGATTTGTCAATAATTTTGTCTTGCATTTAATGCTGTATTAGTTATAACCAATAGAAAGCCAAGGTTTTCATATATCAAATGACATATTATATTATGTTGTTGTCTGTACACAGAATTGTCAGTTTCTCTTTCAGTACAAGCTTCATTCCCACAGGAAACACATCAACTATCTTGGATGAATTTTGTTATGCCTCTTGTCTTGTAGTTAGAAAGCCAAAAACATTGTGATGGTAATGGGACATTGTCTGCTTTTTGCATTCTTTGGTGCATTATTTAATTAAATAAAAATTATCTAGTGCACTGCTACCATTAGTATAAAAAAAAAGTTAGCTTAAGTGTCATCGACAGTCAAAAGCAAAAAAAAGGCCCAGGTAAGTACTTTGTTTCTTGTTTTTCATGTGTATTCTTTATTTGTTATCATAAAAGTAATTAAAATGTAAAAATAGGAAACTCTTTAAGTTAGTTAAGGTTAGGTTAGGTAAAATAAGTAATATAAAAAAAATTCATGAGGCATGCATACAAGTAGCTCAGAGTAACTCATGGGTAATTTAATATGATAGTGTAACATGAGCTGCATGTACACCAAGTGATTTACAATTTATAATGGCACAACTAGTAGTTATATAGGTTCAAAGGGCAAAAAAGCAATCAAATGTAAATAGATGTATACTGTTATGAGTTTAAAGCTATTTAGGAACAATAAATGTAGTTTCATATTACAATTTGAAGTCATTGTAGAAAGAAAAAAAGGTAATTTAGATTTATTTTAATTTTTTTTGGTAATTACGAGGTCAGTCAAATTGACCAATCTGGTATAAAGTTAAGGTAGAGAAAATAACAGATAAAATATAAAGTTTTACTGAAAAAAAAATTTTTTGAAGTTTATTTAGGAAACATTTTTATATATGTAAATAAAATAACAATCTAAATTGGAACACAGTCTAGATTAAACTGGCTTAGTGAACTGGTAGAAAATCAATAGCTCCTGACAAAGCTGTAACAATAAAATATTGAGCTAATAAATTTACATTCTGGAGACCTAGGTTGTTATTTTATTTAGATATATAAAAGTCAGTCTTGTAATAAACTCCATTTTGCATTAAACAAAGTCAAGAATAATAATTTACTTAGGAGGTTTTAGAGATTATATGTCTTCTGACATACCAGATATACACTTGGCAACAAACTCCCTAGTTTTTGAATGTAAATTATTCTCTGGTATATCTAGATATAGGTATATGTGATTAGTACCCATTGGCTAGTCCATATCTTGTATTGAGCCCAGCAATGACAGAATCTATGATCTTACAAAATGTGTTACATCTGAATTTTGTCTCCTCTACAGATTCATTTTCTCCACAATTAGGCAAGGGGGCATCTTTATTTGCATCATGAAAATACTTGGAAATTGTTTTCCATTTTGCAGGCAGTTGTGGTAGAAGATTCATATTATCTGCAACAAATTTAGCTTCATTAAGAACTCAGTTCCAATCTTTCAATTTTTCAATCAGTCAACAGACTTTCAGTGTTGCTCACTTCATTATCAGTGGTAGCTTTGCAGGCCTGCAATACTTGACTATACTGATCAATGATCACAAGTAGCTTTAACCAGATTCCACATATCAAGGTGCATGAAAATGACTGCACATAGTCAGTTACACATTTGATTTCAGTTCTTGTTTGAGATGTAAGATTGAGTTGAAGCATTTCTGATAGTTCATTCATCATCCCAGGAAAATGAACTGCAAAAGGCCTGGCACTATCCACTGTGTCTCTCCATCGTGCTCGAGAAAGTCCATGAAGAGAACAGCCTATATTCTTCAGAATAATGCTCCAATGCTGTCGACTACAACTAAACAAATTGTAAAGCTTTTGAATTATTCCATAGAATGTCTTAGCCTCTGTGCATCTTTCAGCTGTTTATGGGCTACACAAAGATTGAGACTATGATAAGCACGTAGTGAGCATTTAGCCAGGGGATTAACGTTTAGTAATTAAGCTTGAGCACCATTATACTCTCCAGCCATATTGGACCCATTATCATATCCTTGGGTTCTGCAATACATTATTAATATTTCATGATCAACTAAATAATGAAGTATTAGATTAAAAATACCAGCCCCAATCTTCTTATTGCAATAAATAAATCTTAGAAACCTTTTTTAGATAACAAAGGAAGAACATTCTGATGGCATGGATACATACCTCAGGATAAAATTTGTCTGTTCTTGATGAGATGAAACATATGTTGCATCTACTATGATAGCAAAGTATTTGCTGCAAGTCCTTCCTCTAAAATAATGTGACATACATGCTGAGCACAGGTTGTTATGAAATCATTCTGAGACTCACCTGATGAATAGTGGGCTTGAAGATGGTAATCTGCTCACTGAGATTCTGCAACTCTCTCTACTTGCTCCCTTAGAACTAGATTGTAATGACTGAATATCTCAATTATTCTTAGAAAATTACAATTATCAAGTGCACCAGTCCTTTGTGATGATCCATGAAAGGCTAATAAGCTTCTCTCTCTCTCTCCCAAGAAAAGGACAATATCTATTACCCACTTATGGTATCCTGTCATTTGACTGCTCTTGAAAGAATATTCTTCTCAAGCTGCAAATCAATACAGGAGTTTGTCCCAAAATGTCTCTCAAGCTCACACCATTCGTTATAACATTTCTTATAATGAACACTTCTCTCGTGCATCAGTTAAACTGTAATAGTCGTAGGATATTGTTGCTTGTTATTATTCTGTATTCTTATATACATTTTTAAATATATCAAAAATATTTAGTGGATCAGAAGCACGACTGTAAAAGCTTGAGGCTTAAATTTCACCAAGGACTGACAATGAATGCTTGCAAGCTCGTGAGCAAGCCTGCAAATTATGTAATTAAATATGGTAGTTTGGTCTGAGCACTCACTGAGTGTTTTATTTATACATGGTTCAAAAGGGCAATAGAATAATAAAATTAAGTAGAAATAGATATAAAATGTTACAATTTTGAGTCATTCTAGAAAGAAATAATTAGTAGAGCTATTTCATATTTTTCATGGTGGTTACAAGGTCAAACAAATCTTAAAGGGAACATTTTATGAGAAAGTTAAGTCATGTGAAACTTTGGAAATGTAATCCTATGCCTCTCTCAGACCTCTAATAATCACATAAAATTTTAAATTGTTAATATTGATCAAAAACAGTGTTGTATAGCTAAGAAAGTACAATGATGTGGGTTGGAATACTTTACTTGGAGCTGGAATGGACAACAGTATTGTGACCACCACATAAAAGGGTTATTCAAATGAAAAACTCAGCTAACCCTTTATTGAATTACATACAATAAATTATCAAAAATGTGTTGAAAAATCTCATAATTTGGGAATACAAAATCAAAATTTCTCATGGTCAACTTTTGATAATTACACATGTAACTGACAAGTGTTTCTACTAGCTTGGAGAAAGTGGTATATAGGGTGAATTAAATGACATAACATTGTAATAGCATAGTGCAGTAGTCACAGTATTTTCTCATACAGTGCACTTTTGTCTTCTGACTGATGTTGTATGGTTGTGGCAGTACATATTTTAACTATCGGCAACAAATGATATTGTGTATAATATTTATATTATCTCTTTTATTTAATCGATTACTTTAAAAAAAATTTATTTCATCTCATGTCTTTTCTGAGCATGGCCAGGTGACTAGATAGCTCGACTTGCAACCTGTGATCCACAGGTTCAAATCCCCGTTCCATCAAACATGCTCACCCTTTCAGCTGTGGGGGCATTAGAATGTGATGGTAAATCCCACTATTCATTGGTAAAAGAGTAGCCCAAGAGTAGTTGGTGGGTGGGATCAATGAATTATAGGGGTGTAGCTAGGTGATCAAACATCTACCCTAATATTCTTAAAAAGTCCACTGTTTTCTGATTTGTTTTCAATTAATTCTTTCATGTAAATCACTTAAATTCTTTGTGTAGGAGAATTTGTGAACAGTTTTTTGGAAAAAGATCTCCCCACCCTGTATTGCTGGCTACACCTCTACATTACAAAAGTGTCACTTTACTTAATCATGTTGGTATCTTCAGAAAAATGTCATTTGACTCAACCATGGTGGGAGCTTCAGAAAAGTTTCATGATAGACTAGCATATTTGTAACTTTAGAATGGTTAGATGATACTCTGTAGCTTTGAGGTAATAAGCACATAATACTCTTAACATTTATTATTGTTTCTGTAAAATGAAATGGTTAACTTCTACATATTTTTTAGGGTTTAAGTGTAAAAAATTTTATTTGTTATTTTAAATTTTTTCTTTTTGAAATATTTGTTTGTATCCTTGCTCAAAATAGCAATGTTAACAGTTTAATAATAGTATTAAAAAGGCTTTGAATTATATTTTATGATGTATTGCCTAGAAAACAGCTCTTTGAATGTCAGAAGATAATACAATAAGATTTGTAAATTGTACATGTAATAAAAAGAAACAAGTCTTCTAACTTTCAGTAATCTGAGCAAGAATAAAACCTTAGATGTGCATATTATGTTTAATTCTGTAAATTTTATTGTGAATATTTTGGTTTATTTTTTCTACCCTAGAAAATGTCAACAAATGGACTAAAACTGTAACAGATGATGAGAAAGAACTAGAAAAACTAAAGGAAGCTGAATCAAAACAAATGCAGGTATTCAAATTCAGTTTTCTCCTGTTTTCTTCTCAGATTGAGTTTTTTTTTTTTTAGTAATCAGTTTTCAGTGTTTATGTATTTATAATTAAGCTTGTACTTTTAATAGTGAAGCATGTATTTTAAGACCTGTAAAACAAGGCCTAGTATCATATAGTTGGTGATAAGATGTGAAAAACATGTATAACAATATATAACCAAATATATCTATTAGTATTTATTAAACATTTTATTACTGATTTTTTTTATTTTTACCTCACAACTAAAAACAAAGTTTATTTGAACTATTTTAAACTGTTATCTACTATGAACAAGAATTGTTAAAGAAATTTGTAAAACAGCTGTCACTTGAGGCAAAAAGTATTTCATTTGCAAATTCTTACAGCTAATTGATGAGGAAATGCAGAACCTGGACAGATTAAAAACCTCTAAGATCACAAAGAAGACAGAGGTTGATGGAATGGAAGATGCAATGACAGAAGTACGTAAACGGTTGACAGCCATGCAGAAAGAAATAACCAGTGTTCAGAAGGTTGTGACTGGACTGGAGACTCGACTAGAGCAGAAGAAGGCAGACAGACACAGTCATCTCCAAGCTTGTAAGGTAGGAAAATATTGTTTATTTCATATTAAAGTCAGACCTTATGGAGGCTTGTTAAATATGTGTTGAAAGAGAAATTACTGTCTGATCAACACTGTTAAATTAAATATTCTACATATACTGGCAACATTAACACCAATTAATGTCAAAAATGAGAGTTGGCATGGCCTTGTGTTTAGGGTGCTTGCTTTATAATCTGTGAGATTAAAACCCTTAACAGAACATGCTCACCCATTCAGCTGTTGGGATGTTATAATATGATGGTCAGTCCCATTGTTCATTGAGAAAGAGTTGGCAGGTAACACTGGAGTAGCTTTGCTCAAAATTCACCCAAAACCATTAGATAATATAAAATGAAATAATTTTGTCATTTATCAGTAACATGGATCTTCATAAGATTGAAGCTACTGGTAATTGTAGAAATTCAAAGCTTCTGCATTTGGAGGAGTTAAGGTCACCAGTAAATACAAAATTTCTGTATTTACCGATGGTTTTGCAGTGTCATTGGGATATGGAGAAATGAATCATTCAAAGAGAATAACTCATCTTTACACACAGATTAGCTATTTTCTTCATGCATCTGCCAAAGAGATTTGCATTCCACTAGCCTTGAGGCAACTTCCACATAATTTCACATGTTTTAACATAAACTGCACTAGTGCATGTTGACATCATCATCATGTAGCGATAGCCCTCTACCAACAGGAGGGTGACATAACCTCATTGTGCAGTAGCTCCTCCTAAGCACTTGCTCTCAAAATAACTTCATTCTTAGATAAGGCAAGAAGAAAGTGCACCAGACATGGGGAAGATGGTGTATATAGGTGAGTATCTATCAAAAATACATTTTCAGATAAGGAAAATATTAACTTCCGAGACAATACCTCACCTCCATACATTGAAATAGTGGAGGGACCAGTGCAAACATTAAACCTAGATAAACTCCCTTCAGAAAGCCCCTGAAGGGAAATCCCATAGAGTGTGATGCCAGTAGGAGAGTAAAACAACCTCCATGTGCAATAACTCCCTCTATGCACCTGCATTTGTGGTAACTCCATTATTTTCTTTGGTAGTGAGTGACACAGATATGTTTAAATTTGCTGAAATTTGCACTTGTTAAGAAAACTTCAATTTTTGTTATATTTTGGACTTCACTTTGCTAATATAAATTCACAAGTTAATGTAACTTCTATTTACTTCTCTTTGAGTGAAAAAATTTCACACACAGGACCTATTTAAACTGTGGCATCAGGAGGATTATTAACTGATGACGATGTAACAGCCATTATAAAATGGGTTGTGTGTTCCATTATGTATGTTGGGCCTATTGTTCCCATCCATTCTTCTGGTGTCCTTCTCCTCAATTCAAATTTGAACCTGAAGGTGATGAATTCAATCATCTATTTCCTCCTTCTGGATTTGCTTTAGGTACCTCACTATTGATCAAGGAAAGCCCTGAACTTTCTACTCTATTTCAAGACTTAATCTCACAGCTGTGTTCTGTTCTTTCACTTTTGCCTGTGTCTTATATCACTTTGTGTTCCCTGCTTCAAAACCCAATATTTATGATTATTTCACTTTTTCTGCCACACCCTCAATGTTTACCTGATTTTCATGTCATGGCTTATAGCCATTCAAATTTTTCCTTTCTTGATTCCCAATCTTTGGAATCTCTTTTACCTGTTTGGGAGTAGACTCCTTATCATCTGTTTTGCTCTCAAATGCTCAATTTTCCCATCTTTATCTTTTTCTTACTACCCTTCTTCATTATCTCTCCTCCCTACGCCTTATGTCTAAGGCACTTCATTGTTCTCCAGATATATTTCCAGAGGAAGTTTGTTCCC
Source organism: Limulus polyphemus (assembly GCF_000517525.1). Lineage (NCBI taxonomy): Eukaryota > Metazoa > Arthropoda > Merostomata > Xiphosura > Limulidae > Limulus > Limulus polyphemus. The sequence goes on along the minus strand of NW_013665840.1, from coordinate 476,463 downwards.
TTCTATTCACTACTATGGCCCATACCACTTCATATGCTCTATCCCTACTTATTTAGTTCCTCTGCTATTGGGACTTATGAGGTAGGGATACCCTTCTCACTTAAGTATACCTTCCTACTTTCTTTCTCATTGATCTTTGTCATGTTGTCTTTCTTTACCCAGATGTCTTTGGTAGTATTCTTGATTCTTTTGAATCATGGATAGAAGCAGCTCAACATCAGTCCTCACTGTCTTCTTTGGTTTCTTGCCTTTCACAACTTTGCTCGTCTATTTCTGTTCCTCCACTCGGTCCCTCTATTCCTCACCTTTCCACTCTAAATTCTAGACCTTCCTCCTCTACCCATTCCCCCTCTTCTGACTGTAAAGTTCACCACTCGACTTGCCAGTGACTATCTTGTCGATTTGGGACCCATGGAGGCCTATCTGTTGTGGATTGCAGACCTCTTGTCACAATTTTCTACCAACAGATGGGTTCTCCAAGTTCTCATCCACAGACTGTTTCTCCTCTTCTCTTCTTTACCCTCTATCTTCTCATCCTGTTTCATTTCCTTCTCCCTCAATGTGTCAAGGTGGCAGTGTCAGATTTTTTGGGCAAATGCACCTTTGAATGAGTATTCAACCCTTCTTTGAGTCTCTGCACTCATATCTTTGTGGTTCCCAAGAAGACTGGGGACTGGCATTCAGTAATTGGCCTCTCATCTCTCAGTTGCTTTCTGGTCATTCCACATTTTTGGGTGAAAGAGTTTTTTTCATTGGTCTTTTTCACCTGAACCAAATGAACAAGGTTGACTTTTCAGATGCATTCCTTTACATTGTGATTCTTCCATCCTCTAGGCATTTCTATGTTCCATCCACCAGAATCTCATCTTCCAATTCTGTGCTCTTCTTCTTGGCACTGCATCAGCCCTTTACTTCTTCAACCACATTGTGAAAGCCTTTTCTCACCATCTCCATGGATTGGGCCTACATTTACATTTTTACATGAAAGATTGGCTTCTCTTACTTCTTTTCCAGAAAGGATCCTCCTTTCATACTTTTCTTCACCAAAAGACTGCTCATTTGGGGTGGCTTGTCAAGGTATCCAGGTCCTTTCTTGTGCCCACCTAATATCATTGACACCTCAAAGTTTTCTTCAACCCTCATCTCAGCTAAGTTCAGCATTCCCCCCTTTTCCTGTGAGCTATGAAGTATTTGGTCACCAAGGTTTCTGGGGACTCTGGCTTCCCTGGAACCACTCATTCCTTTAGGTTGCTCACACATGCAACTCCTCCAATGGACATTGCAAGACCAGTGGAATGTTGCATAAGATCCATTGGTCTTGACTGTCCATTTGCCTCCTTCTTTACTAGAGGAACTATTTTGGTAGCTGGGCCACTTCAAAACCACCTCTCTGAATGACAGTATGCTTTCAGGCCTTTGGTCAGAGGACTTGTGCTCTCTCAGACAGATGTGCTTGAACTACTTACTATCCACTGAACATGCTTCCATTATTTACCCTTTCTGGTGGATCATTTGGTCATGATCCATTCAAACAATTCAACAGTTGTTTCATACATCAGCCATCAAGGGAGCACCCATTCCAGGACCCTTTGTTTTCAAACTTTAGACCTACTTTTTTGGGCTCATTCTTATTGTATTTGTCTGATTGCTTGTCATGTGCTGGAAACCATGAACCTTGTTTCAGGCCACCTCTCTCAACCAAACTGCATTGTCTCTATGGAATAGTATGTATATATGTAGGATTTTTTGTGAGTTTGCTTTCAGTTGAGCACACCCTTCATAGATGCCTTTGCCACTTCCTTTCAACTCCAAGCTTCCTCTCTTTTAGTCTGCAGGTACTCATCCTTCAGCTCTTGCTGTTGATGACCTCAGCTAGGACTGGTCTCACGTTTTTCTATATGGAATATCCTTATTTTTGTCTTCTACCTCCGGTCTTCACCTTGATTCGTAACACCCCTTGCAGAGTCCTTTTGGTGGCACCTCTTTTCCCAGCTCAGTTTTAGTTTCCTCTGATCATTTACTTGGCAAACAGACTTCTTCTTCCTCTGTCTAATATCCCTCTCTTTTTGCTTCAACCTCACACATCTTTGTTTTATCAAGGGACATTGTCTCTCCTTCTTCACTTATGGGATTTGTCTGGTCTATTGCTTATCGAGCTAGACTCTTCAATGAAGTAGCCTTTTTCTTGTCTCATTCCTTTCACCCTTCTACTTTGTCAGTACATCAATGTAAATGGCATGTCTGTCATCATTAGTCTCTATGTCATTCCTCTTGTCCGGCCTACTATAAACCATTTTTCTACCATCTTGACTTGGTTATTCAACCATAGTTTATTGGTCTCTACCATTACTGGTTATCTGATGGCATTATCCTCAACATTTCCCCTTTCCTGGTACTGCAGAGTGTTTTCTTCTCCTGTCCTCTACTCGTTATTCTGATCTGTTCTTCTCTACTAACCCCCTTAACCTACTCTTATGCCTGACTGGGCTTCAGTATGGTTTTGCACTCTCTCATTTGTGGCCCATTAGAGCCATTGGCCTCTTGCTCTTTATACCATCTTTCTCTTAAGACTTATTTTCTCCTCCTTCTCACCTGTGGTGACCATCATTCAGATATCTATGCAATTGGTGCTTCTCATTTTTTCATTATACTTGTATACTCCTTTATCCAGATCAGTTTTGTTTCCTAAGACTTCTGCTGCTCAGGAGGGTGACCATACTTTCTCTGCTATCTCCCTTTTATCTCTCACCTCTATGATTATTCAGACCTGGACTGCCTACTATATTGTGTTCAATGTTACTTATCATGTACCTTTCCCTTTCAGGATCTCCATCATCATCTCTTCTTACCCTGCTCCTTCTACCCTTACTGGATTGGTCTGTCAACTTCTACAGTTGGTATATACATCATTGGATGCAAATGTTTGCAGGCTATTCCATAGTTCTTCACAACAAGTTTTTCACTTCACTCATTCTCTTGCTCTCCATTTTTGCTAACCATTGGATAAGATCTTCCAGGCAGGCTAGTGGACTATACCCTACACCTTCATCCCTTCTTCTCTTCATCATGTGGCTGTTTCATCTCCTAAAGGCTTTCAACTTCCTCCAATCACCATTCTTCACTTGACCCACCATCTCTAAATAAGTAAGTAGTTTCCCTTTTAGAGCCCATTTTAATGTCATAGGATCCTACCAAGTGGTCGATGTTGTCTCCCAGGGTATACTTACTCAAAATTTGCATTGACCCAAGATAACAGAAATTGCTCATACCATCTGCTCAGGCTTTCCAGTTCCTACTGCAAGACAGGCAGTTCCACAAGACCACATGAGGTATTCTCATGGCAGGCATATTTACTCATTTGTCCAGATCATACCTATTCCATGGACTATCATGAAAAAAGCTAGCACAGGGAAGTGTTTGGCCTACTTCTTTTGCTCACACTTACTAGCTTTTAAAAATAGGGTCACCCTATTGCACTGTCTCCAGTAAAAGACCTTTCTGGCTGAAGGTCTCATGGGAATATGGGCACTTCTCAGGGTCTCCCCAATGCAAATTCTCACCTCTTAATTGAGTGGAACATGGGAGGTCCTTGCCACTTATCAGTTTCTAGCCCCTGGGGTGGTGGACCATAGAGAATTCTCACTAGTTGGGCTTAGCACAATACAGTGAAAAGCGGGGCAGTGGTGACACTGTCAGTGTAGTGTGGATTACCCTGTGGGTGCTTTCTGAAGGGAGCTCATCTAAGTAAAATTTTGCAATGGCACCTCCACCTAATCTGGGTTTCTAGCTAATCTGTGTGAGGAGGTGAGTTATCATCTTGGAAGTTAACATTTTCCACATCTGCAAATGTATTTCTGATAGATTCTCACTCGTACTCCTCACTTCCAGTGAAAACTTTTGTCTTGCTTCGTCAAAGGATGTAGTTCTTATGAGTACAAGTGCATGGAGGTTATGTTGCTCTCCTATTGTTCGAGGGCATTTGTTGCATGATGATATCATCATGCAAGTACATTTAACTCTTTCAACATGGGCTCAGTCCCTGGGACCAACTATGTAACCATTTTTTGCTTTTTATAGTTTTCATGCTATAACTTTTAAATTAGTAAGCATATCTTCATGAAATTTTGCAGGTTATCAGTAAACATTACAAGATTTTTTAAGTAATGTTTTTCTCTTGCCTTTTTTCTTTTTAAATGTGGACTATCCAACATGCAGAGTAATTTTGATAGTAAGATTCCAAATACTTTTATGCGTTAGAAAATTTTCAAATTTCACATGCAAAATTTTTTATAACATCCAGATAATTATAAAATGTTTTTTAAGACAAAATTTATATTTTATCTGTTATTTTCACTATCAAATCTCTGTACGGAAAATTAGGAAATAAATATAAATTATGCTTTTTTTGTTCTAGAATGACTACATATTATAACACAAAAACACAAATATTTAGTCTAAATAGCTTAAATCTCATAACATTATACATTTATATATATTTATTATTTTTTATTATATTGACCTTTCAGCCATACCTGGCTAACATTACAGAAGTTGCAATGACTTGGTGCATGTGCACTCATGTTACTGTATCCAAGAATGTAAAACTGACCTATAGTATTTACAAAGTGACCTGTCTTTGCTGTGTTTTAGTAGACTAGTATTTTGTAAACTACAGTCGCATTTCAGTTATTATACATTATATATGTATATAGATTATTGATACTTAGAAACAAGTTCTTAAAGTTATTTTTCTTAAAACATGGAACAGTAAATAAAGAAGTAAAGCAAACAATTAATTCTTCTAGTTATGACCTTTGTACTTGTTGCCATTGGTTACTAAGCCTTATCACATGTGGAGGATAGGTTTTATATACACGTTTTGAAATAACCAAAATCATAAATTACTATATCACTACCATAGAATTCTACTATGATTTATCAAGTTTAGTAACTAAGCTGTATTTGGGTCTAAAAAATATGAAATTTCAAGCTCACTAAAGTCTTACCTTACTGCTTGGAATCTAGCATAAAAAGAAAGATTTTGCCACCCAAATATTTCAAAAGGCTGAGAAAGCCACTAGGGAGACATTCTGAGCTTTCAGTTGGTTATTCACACGTCATAGACAGAAGTCGGTATATGTAAGCAAGTGTTTCCAAAAATGGACAGAGGTGGACATTGCCACTGTGATGAGTCAGTAAATGTAGCAATATCTCAGCAAAAAGAAAATATATGAGGTGCTTTTTTTATATTCTAGCTTGTCAATATTGGTAATTTGAGTTCCTAATTCGTAAGAAACTATAGACTTTGTATTTGGACATCACAAACATCTAATTTGAACCAATGCTGCATTCAACATACCACGTGACACACAATAATCAATATTTAAGTCTTTTTTAATATTTACTTTTAGATTAAGAAATTAAATAATGTATAATACTAAAACTTGAATTATAATCTGCAATTTTATGCCATACTTACTGACAGAAATTCATGAAATAGTAATTGAATAAAATTTTGAATGCAAGTCAAATGTGATGAGATGGCCATTAATCTGTGTCAATAGGGTTAATATTAAAACATGTGAAATTAGGTGGAAGTTGCCTCAAGGCTAGTGGTATTCAAACCCATTAGGCAAATGTACAAGTAAAATAGCTAACCTGTGTGTTGAGGTATCTATTGGAAATGTTAACTTTCTACATTATGATGAGATAATCTTTGATAATCATAATAACATAAATTTCTGTACTGCATTGCTTCTTTGTCCAAGCAAAATCATAAGTACTCTCCCCTGTTGATTATTCAAAAAACTCAAAATGCATTAACCAAACATTAGGCACCAACAGGTTAAGGTTGATACTTCAAATGGCAAAATTGGTAATAAATTGTTCAGAGATTGTGCAATATGATGCGCAATGGGTGCTTTATTCCAGAGTGTGGAACCAACAACAGGGAAGGTGTGTGACCTTGCTTTAGATTTAATCATTTAAGGTTATCATTAGTGTTTAACTAAATATAGATTCTGACTATCCTCATTGGAATCCCTCTTCAAAAGTCTGATCAAATATGGTTGCTAAGATTGATCAAGAGTCTTGAAAGTCAACAACTTTTTTAAATCTTTGATAAGAAAAGCAGACAGTGCAGCTCTCATAACAACATTTCTACTGACTCATTTTACATATGATTATTTTCTAACTATATGAATGCTGCACCATGAATTTTTTCTATATATACAAGTATTTGTACTCTTTTTTTTTTTTTTTCTGAAATGAGCATAATAATAATTGGTCATCTAATTAGTGAATATTTATGTATAGACTCTGAACAATAGGCCCAATTAGGCCTGATTGAGATGGTTTACTAACCAACATTACTCAGTTTGTTGTAAATGTAACAAAGGCCATAACAATGGAAAATATTGAAATATTTCGCCCAATACTGAACTCATTCAAAATCTTACTGATATAAGTATGCTAAATAAACTTGTTACTTATAGCAGTGATTCCCAAACTTTTTCCTGGTAATGATTCTTTGCCTAGAAAAAAGCACCTTCACCACAACCCCATCTAATAAACATTCAAAGAAACGTTAAAAATAATGATTATTCCTTTTTAAGCTTTTTATTATTAAAATGAATGGAAATACAAAAACAAATTAAATTACTAAATTATAAAAATTCTATTGTGTCAAATAAAAAATGTGAAAGAAGAACTGTGACTTAACACTTTTAATGTGAACTGTACACTTATTTTAGCATGTTTGTAAACGTATTAATTGTAGTTGTAGTTTTTTTTACACATTCTTTTTGTCAATTATATCATTTTTTCTTGTGTTTCACAGGTAAGGAAAATCCTGTTTCTTAAAAGTATTCATATATGATGCTTTATAAAGAATTGTCATAATCTAATTTCTATTAGGTAAAATGTAATATAATACTGTTAGTTTTTTTCTGTATATTTTAAAGAAAATTAAGATTTTTTCCAGAGTGTTTGCAACTCCAATTCAGACCTCTGCAAATCACATTTTAGGAAATCCTGCTTTATAGCAAATGCTTTCCTGTCATTATGATTCTCATTTAACTCCTTCATGCCCTGATGGGTACAGTCTACCTGAAGTGCAGAACTGCACCAATTAACTAAAAAATATATAAAAATAAACATGTAGTCATTTTTCTACAAAAAAAAAAAATTAAATACATCAGAGTTGAAAAATTCTGGTATTTCTCGCAGAGCATTAATTGGGGGTTTAAAGAATGCCAGACTATAGAGTGTACTGATTTCTCAAATTTAAAACTGGGGTCATCTAGAAGAAAGAATCTTCACTGATAGATGCACAAATACAAAAATATATATATTTACATTACAAAAACACACACAAATATCAAGCAAGAATTGGCAAGAGAGAGAGGAAGTGAAACCTTAGTGAGCTCTCACTAGTCCCATGTGTGCCTTTCCCCTCTCTGTAAGTTAAACTACAACACCATGTATAAAACTAAAATAAAGTTAAGATGAAAGATACACAAAAGTTACTGATGTTACCAAAGTCTCTAAGATTTCCAAGTTCTGATATATATCTAAAAGTCCTGCAAAGTTCTGTGTAGAATATTCTTTTAATACTATAAAAATATAAGCAAAATATAACCTAAGCAAGATTTGCCCACTTCAATCTCCTGCACGTGATCTCCATCCCTTCATGACTAAACACTGGAGTGGGGAAATCCTAGTCCATTATTCAACTCATCAACAGAAAAAGCAACTTTCTATCTCTGGATGCCACATGTAATATTCTCTGCAAGAAATCCTAGTAGTTGCCAATTAACAAACCTAGCAAGAAGCAAAGTTAACATATGCTTCCTTGCATGACTTACCACATCATAATTGAACTGAAAAAAAAAGGAAATTTTGAAACTTTTATGTGTTAACTGAGGGAGTACCACAAAGTTGATATTATTTGAAAATATTTGACTATAGTTGAAAAAAAAAGTCAAACTACTCTCTTAACAGCAGCAGGTGTATTTGGTAACTTATAATCTAAAAGGCTAACAAAAACTAGGGTTAATATGCTTTTAATTCAGGATAATAATTAAGCTTTCCTAACTTTGCTACAGTGATATATTTGACAATAATTGAAAATAGTTCATCTGTTTTTGTCTAAGTTTTGCAATATTTATAACACTTAATATATTTGTAAAACACTGTTACAAATGGAGGGTGTGAATACTTATGACCACCACTATAGGTAGCTAATTTATGCATGTAAAATGCACATAAATTCTTGAGAGAGATATGTAATTTTTTATTTTACATGTATCAGTTATGGGTATACTATCATTGATACGCTACAATATGAATTGGTGTGCCTGCTGGTTGTACATTATGAAAATGGCAATTTTTCCACATAAACACTTGGTACATGCTTAAAAAACAACAACAAAAAAGACAACTAGATTTATTTGTTATTTGAAGTTAAACACAAAACTACACAATGGGCTATTTGTGCTCTGCCCACTATGGGTATTGAAACCCAGTTTCTAGCATTGTAAATCCACAGAGATACCACTGTGCCACTGGGGGGCCCACAACTAGAAGTATAATGATACATCAAACTATCAATAGAAACTTGATAACGAGGAACCCACTTTTAAGAAAATAAGTTTTGAGATGGCTTGACTGGGTAATGAAAAAACTTTATTATAACTGTACAACATTTTGAAAAGATTTTGTCATCCCCAAGTACAAAATCTTGTCGAAATGTCGTACAGTTATAACAAAGTTTTTCATTACCCAGTCAAGCCGTCTCAAAACTTTTATGATTAATAGATTGTGATTATGAATGTCCCAATAGCAGTGTATTGATGGTAAACTTTAGAATTGATAACAATAGCCAAAAGTTCCTTCAACTATCAATGTTTTTTGTTAGTTTGCAAACTTGGTTATTTTCCTCATTCTGTTTCTTGGTCATTTCCCTTTGTTTTAGATTAATTTTATGGACTCTACTCACCTGTAAGCTTAAAAGCAAATGTATCACTTTCATAATTAACAGTGTTACTTACACAGTGGACTGAGCCTATACTGAAGAATTTAACAATTACTATAATTCCAAATTTACTGTGTGTGTCTTCATGAAAGTTAGCAGTCGTTTAGTAAATGTGAAAAGTATGTTGTATAAAAAATATTAATTGTTTTTAGTAAAGTATTTGTGTAAAATGTGAATTTTATGATAGGGATAACTTTTTTTATTTTAAAGTTTTCATATTTTATTTGCACAATCTGTAGAACCTCTTAAATAAACATCAAAAGTTTTTTTTTTGGTAACATTGTATATTTTATCTCGAGATTTCTCTACATAAACAATGTACCTAATTCTGTGTCCATTAGAGACAATCCAAGAATAATCAAAAGAATGACTGTAAAACATGAAATAAATTGACTAACACAGTTCTTTCCTTTTCTGTATTGACCATGAAGTTACAACTTACTTATCTCCACAGTTTAAACCTTTATTATATTATCAAATGTTTTCTCTTTTTTTTTCCTTTGTTTGCTGTATGGAGTAGTTGTCCCCCAGGGCAATAAAACACAGCGTGAGCCATTATGTTGTTTCTGGAAAATGTAACACCTGCTCTGAAAATCATGTAAAATGTGTTGTATAATTATATTTTATTTTACCTAAATATATATACAAGTAAAAGAATAACACATGTTCAGTTGCCAAATTTATAATTATTTAGTAAAACTGGTGCACAAAGTGTAATTTGTAACTAATGTACTTGTATTTTGTCAAATACAATAACATTTTGACTACCATATTTTGCACCACATAATGATAATAATAATTCAGTTTAACTGACACTTTTTGGAATTAATTTTAAACAAATACATGTATATGTTATATTCACACAGGTATACAGTTGAATTTGTTGTCCAATACTAGTTTATCCAATACTATTGCAATAGTCAAAATCTGTCTGAATAGTCACCCCTAAGCATTTGGACAAATATCATCCAACATCAGATGATCCTTTATCAGCCAAACAACAGTTAGTTTTACAGTGTAGATGCATTTATTTTCTGGATCACACTACTGAACTGTTCTTTCATAAAGAAACTATTGTTTTTTTATTTTATCAATAAAATTAAAGTGAAAGACAGTAAAAGCAACACAATTTTTTATTTCCGCACTTAGCCATTCTATAAGAGAAATAAAGCATTGTGACAGCTTCTTTTACCAAACATATCACTAGACCGATACTAGGATTTTACAACTGAGTTCATGTCAGAATTTATAATATATATTCTTTTTGCCAGTTGTCAAAATAAATGGCTTTTATTTATATTTCTTAACAGTATAAATACTATGTTGTTGTTGAGCTAAGGATTCTTCTACAGTAGGTGTCTGTGACTTGTTAGCAATAAGTTCAGTGGTAAATAAACAGCACATACTTCACTTGTTTTCAAAATAATATATATATTCTGAACAAGTTAAATGTATGTATAACAAATTCTTCACAGTATATAGATTATAGGCATAACATAGACACTATATATATAATTCTCTTCTTGTCAAAAGTCCACCTAGACATATTCAATTACTTTAGAATTTCACTTGACAAGCTGAACTAATTTCTCTATTAGTATCACACCAGTTTTCTGTGTGTGATTCACTTACAATTGTGGCATGAGATACCGTAATCATTTGGTCTTCTTTCTTCTAAAGATCCTCTGTTCCTTTTGCCAGTGTGCATAAAGGCTGATTCAATTACTTTAGAACCATGCTTTGGTGAAATAATTCTTCTTTTTTATCTCCTGTTAGTCTTTTTCTAACATATTAAATGTTATGCCTGTGTCAGTTGTTAGGTCTATCCCTTCTACAGTAGTTAACTTCATGCCAGACATTTCCTTGGCCTGTAACTTTAATCTTTTTTTTTGCTATTGTCTGTCTGCTGTTTCTGATTGTCTCACACTATTTATATGTCATTAACTTAAACGTATGCATACCTTCTATATCCTCAACGTCAATGTATTGCACGCAATGTTTGATAGTCTCAACATCAATGACTTATAAACACAACTTTCTACAATCGTCTGCTTTTAACTCATATTATGACAAAAGCTAAACAATAATAAAATATTCACTCACAAAAATAAATTCATCAATAATATCTAAACTAAACGGTCTTTTATATCATGCCAGTGCACTATTTCGAAATTGAACTTCAATTTGACTTTGACATTCAAGATGTCCCAGTAAAAACAGACACTAATCAGAAGTTTTTTATATCTACATTGGAAACTCATAAACCTACTTCAGTTGTTAATTCCATACTGGAAGAAATAATTGAAAAGGTTACAATGAAAACAAAATAACACAGGTGAGTGCCAAGTTTAAGATCACTGCATGACAAATGAGCTATCAGAAAAGTCTTAATTCTCTCCCTTATTATCAATTTTAAAACAGATTGGTGAATCCTGTCTTTATCACACTTTGAAAAGTGAATTAATCATCAGGCCAATCTGGTGCATACTATAGATATATAGAAAGAGAGAGAAATTAATCAATGAAGTGAGTAGCAGCTAGAAAATAACATTGCGAGTCATTTACAAAAGGAACATTATGTATGAAATTATATGATATTAATCATATAATAATGTAAGTTGTAATCAGTAGTCTAACCCATGAAAATTTAGAGCCAGCATTATAAAAAAAAACTATCATTACAAATTAAATTTTGAAATGTTAAGAAATAATTTTCATGACACACTTATGCAATTTGTTAACTTTTTTAGGTGGTGGTACAGTTCTTGACAGTACAGTTAAAGGTTGTATAAAACAAAACCCATTGCTAGAGATTGTTACAAAAGCAGGTGGACTCAAATCCATTTTTGTCACCAGTGTAAAGTTGTTGGAAAGAAGAATTTGATAGGTATTACTGAGTCTCTCAATATTAATATTATTGCAATTAAAAGTCACAATGACAGCAGAAACCACTTAGATGCAGTAAGAATGAGTGTAAAAAGAAAAACTGAGTGTGTGGTGTACAGCGATAAAGATTATGAACTTGATTATGAGGGTTGTACATCTGAGTGTATGTGAAGAATTCTGATAAAGTAGTATTTAGAATAATTTATTTTTGTACAAAGTCAGAGCTTCCAAGTGAAACCATAAATAAACTACTACATTTTTACTCCTTGAACGGTTTGAAAACTGAAATGAAATATTTACATTGGACTTCAATTAATGAAATGCAAAAAAATATGTCAAACTGTTTACGTAATGGCATTGTGGTACGTCTGAAGATCCAACTTTAATGGTGTCATGATAGATGAATCATGTGATCTAAGACTTTAAAAAAAGCTAGTCATTTGTATAAATATGTGCATAAAGGCAGTGTTGAGACACCCTACATACGGTGTGTAAGGCTTGATGAAGGAAAAGCCTATACAGTTACTCAACATTTGAAGAATACCTTAGATTAATTAGGAGTAGACATGAAAAAAATGGTAAGCTTATGTACAGATGGAACTACTACTATGGTCACAGAGCTGTTGTAAGTGTGCAAATAAACTCAAAGTTCTCCAAATTTGTCACACAGACACTACATGGCCCACAGACTTGCACCAGGATATGTCGATGCCATCAAAAACGGTAAACCACTCAAAACTTACAAATCAAAATTCAACGGATTGTATTATTTCTTCAGCAGCTCTGCAGTACAAACTGTGAAATTTAGAGCATTTTCAATGAATGACAAAGAATTACAGATCATACAATCACATGAACTGTGAGATGGTTGAACATGAGAAGTACAGTGGATGCTGTGTATCGCAGTTATCCTTCTTTTGTAGTAATACTCTCTGAACTAGGTACAACAGATGCAACACTACACACATACTTTAACAACCCTAAAACGACTTTAATTACAAGCTTCATGTTAGATATCCACAATGAAATTCAGGTCTAAAGTTGTAGATTTCAGCAGTAAAATCTGGTTTCTGATATGATATCTTACCCCTCTCACAAAAAGCTTTCTTGACTTATACTGCCCCCCTATCAGCACAAATGTTTGCTTGGCACTAACCTTGATACTCCTACTTATAATGCATACTTACATGCAAATGATTATGCAGCAACCCTCCATCAATAAGATTGTGACACTACCCCTATCGTAACTATCACCCTCTATAATCTTGCAGTCTTACAGTTCAGATGTGTTTTTGGTTGTTTACAGTCTGATTTTTTTGCTTAATTTCCAAACTTTGTAATTTCATTTTTTGGTCGTGTATTTTTTTCTTCCTCTCAACCGTACATTTTTGAATTTGTACAATTTTGAGAATTCTTGTTGGAGTTACACCTGTTTTTTTTTTCCTGTCAACTCCACTTCTCATATATGTGTAATTCAATGTGACTTCTACCTCAGTGGCTGTAACTACTACAACTGATGTGTCTGTCACTTCAATGGCATCTGAGCACATTATCTGCTCAGGATGTAACAGCTGGTTCACCGGGAGTTGGCAGAATTTTTGCAGACTTCTGAGCACCTGGTGATTGTCCTCTTATGCTCTGTACTGCTTTGCCTGTATATGACAATGAGGATTTGAGCTGCCTATTCCTTCCTCCTGCATATGATTTCCAGTTATGTATCAGTTCTATGGAGGTGTCCAGGTCTCCTTTCCTTTTGGTAGACTTACTAAATCAGGTAGGACATGTTTTATCATTACCTCCCATTTCATTTCATTCTATTCCTGTCCTTCTCTGTGATGAACTGTGGGGTCAGTTTTAGGGTTTTTTTTTCCCCCTCAGGTTACTGGGAGTCCTGTGTGTAGTTTTGTGGACCAGTTAAGTTCGATGGTATGTATACCTTGACCTCTACATAATGTGATTGACCCTGTGCTGGCATGTTGTCATTCTGACTTCCCTCCTTAGGCTTACAGAGTGTGGTGTAGCTTGTCCCTCAGTGGAGATCGAACCCCTTAATTTGTTTTTGAGTAGGACAGTTTTGTTTGGTTCCGGGTGATTTTTGGGGGGCATTCCTGGATCTTGGGAGCCCAGGGTTAGGTCAGCCATGTTGCTTAGATTCACTTGGCCTTCTTTCTATCCCACACTCCCTTGTTCCTGTTCCTCCTCTGGTTGGTTCTGGCTTCCTGAATGTTTGCAGTTTGCCATCGGTCTTTGGAGAGCTGTTTTTGAGTCAACTGGCACTCTTGGTGGCTTCAGAGGAGACTGGGATGGTCGTGGCTGGACTCATGTCCCCTCGGTGAGGTGACGTTATGTATATGGACTTCCAATACTAGGATTTTGGGTTCCATTCCACATGGTGAAGCTGCAATCGGCCCAGTGTGGCTTTGCTCTACAATCTATACACATTCTTACTCGATCAGACATGGTACAACAATGTTTTCAACTGCTTTGCCCAAGTTTGGAAATAATTTCTCAAATATCCTTGGGAGCTGAGGTGATTGCATTTGGTCTGATCATTTTTTGACATTCCCTCCTCCTCGGGTTTTCGTTTCCTACCAGAGATTTTAGAAGTTGGTTTGGGATTCACTTTGCAAGGATGCCATTGTCTAGGGAGATCTGTATATTTGGGGTTCTTATTTCCGTCTGTTTGTTGTTCCCTGGAAGCTAATGGACTGGTGCTCTATCATCATTCGGTCAGTTATGACCCATTTATTAGTCCTACATCTCACCATGAGGTCGAAATTAGCCCTTTGTTGGGTTTTCTCTCATGGTTTATGGAGGATGAGGGTGTTGTGTCAGATGCATTCTTCTTCATTAACTACATCCCTGCATTCTGGCTTTCTTCTTTGGGTGCATAGGGGTTGTGTGTTTTCAGTTGGGACTCCTCCATTGGACCTCTGCTCAGCTTCTTCCAATTTCATGGTCCAGGTTTTTGCCTATCTTGTTCTTTTCCAAGGGGAATTTTTTTTCCACCATAGCAAGGATGTTTGGCTTCCTCATAAACCAATCCTGCCTTTCTTCCTCTTTTCTTCAAGGAGTAGAAGCTTGGGGTGGTTGGTTGTTCAAGGTGGAAACGTTTTTCCTCAATTCCTGCAATACTTCGTTCATATTCGGGTGTTGTTTTAGTTTCTACCTAGTAGGGCCCAGTCTTCTCCCATTTTGCACGATGTTCTCTCTCTCGTTTGGGTACGTAACTTCTCAGGAAGCCCTCATCCCTATTGGTCATGTCCTTTGATCCTTCCTTCCTGACCAACTTAGCCTGGTTAGCTGTATTGGGTCAATACCTTTTTGGATGTTCCTCCTCTGGGTCATAATGTTTCCTTTTCTGGGTACTTCCCTTTAAGCTTAGTGTCCTCTCGCCTTTCTATCACTGTGGGCTCCTAGCAGTTCACTGGGCTCTAATTCACTTTCTTCTTGCCTTATAAGAATGGTTGGCAGTAGTGTTTTCTGACTAGTCACCTCTGATGTTAGCCACTAGTACTAGCCTTCATATTCTTGTTCTTGCTTATCATATTCTGGATGCCCTGTATCACGTGGCAAGTCGTTTATCTCTGCCTGGTCAGGGCTCTCCCCATAACAAGGTGCACACTGTTTCATTCCATGGTGGTTTCTTCCATTGTTTATTGCTTGGAATCATTCCCGGTTTCGTGACCATTATCCAATTCCCTTTATGGTAGGATTTGTCAGTAGATTCGCCTGGCTTATTTTTTTCCTTTCTCCAGATTAGTTTTGTTTCTTCTGAGTACTTCTCTTTGTATTCGTCACCTCGTCCTGTCCCTGACTGCTCATTTCCTTCATCTGTTGGAGGACTTATTTACTGCCAGTATGTGTACCACTCCCCATACTTTTACTGCTTATTATCCCCGCCAACTGGATGTTTCTTGTTCCAAGGGATTTCGTCGTCCTCCAGTTGCCATTTTGAGCTCCTCTGTTTCTATGTGAGTGGTAAGTACTCCATTTTCTTTACTGGGGTTTTCTCATATATTTGAATCCCACTCTGTAGCAATTGGTGCCTCACCAGGTATACTTAGTCTTAACTCCACACTGTAAGATCTTTGTTCATATACTGTGCTAAAAGTCTGTGACACTGAGGCTCTTCATACCACAGACCTGACATACAATTCCAGATGCTGCCAGTTGTTGGTTGATCAACTCCATCAATGTTTTCTCTACTTTCAACATACAATATCATAACACATCACCAGGTCATGTTATGCCCTCCATTGAGGTGGTGTGTTCTGCAGGACTGCTCATGGGAATACCTCATGGGATAGCTGCCCATCTCTAATGATCTGTGGCATTTGATGCTCGTTCTGCTACTGATCTTATGTACAATTTCAGATGCCACCAGGTGTTGGATGATGCACTCTCTCAACATGATCATTCTGCTTTTCAAAATAGGGTATTGTAGTCACCCATTGCACTGTCTCTAGTGCTGAGGTCCACTGGACACTCCAATACACTATTTCCCTCCATCATCTAGTGGAGTATAGGAGTCCTTGCCACTTACTATTTCCTAGCTGCTGGAGTGGTGAACCATGAAGGCCTGTCCTCCTGAGTGTGCACAATCCCACCCAGTTGAGAGTAGGGTGGTGACATTATGCCAGTGTAAAGGGTGTGATGCTCTTCCTACTGCAGACCTGATGTTTGATTCCAGATGCTGCCAGGTGTTGGATGTAGCACTCCAGCTGAGGCACTCTCCTTCCTATTATCTGACAGATGCTGATTCTCAGTGGATCTAGTGTTGATTGGAGCCATACCAGCTACATAAGTCCTCACATGTGTTTGGATGGTTACCCTCCTCTTACCGCAGACTGGATTGTAAATTCCCAATGCCACCAGGTTTTGGACTGGAAATACACCACATGCTGCCGTCCACTGGATGTTGGTTCCCAGTGGATCTGGTGTTGCTTGTAGCTGGACAAGACACATGAAGTCCCGTAGGTTTAAGATTGGATACCCTCCTACCACAAACTGACAAAAAAATCCCAATTTCACCAAGTTTTGGATGGAGATAAACACCCACCTGGGCCATCCACCTACCTACCATCTGTCAGCTTCCGTTGAATCTGACGTTTGTTGTGTTGAGAGTGTGCACCTGCAGAGGTAGGTTCTTAGTATGGAAGCTCCTCTTCCCTGGCAGTACCCATTCTTGAGGAGAAAGGTGGAGGACCCTCCTCCTACCACAAAAACTGATGTACTGTTCCAGATGCCTCCAGGTGTTGGTTGAGGTCGAACTCCCCTTTACAGTCTCTCATGGCCTAGCCACCCTACACTGAGGGGACCCATTATTTCTGTAACTTTTCTTGGGGTCACTCCTTATGTTTCTACCCTTTTGACAACACATTACTAACGGGTGAAGAGTATACTTGGCTCAGAAGTGATCCAGTCTCACACAGGTGTGTTGTTTTTTATTTACTTTTCTCACCCAAAGTACATGAGGATAAGTGGAAGTATCAAGGCTAATAATGAGCAAAGATTTGGGCCAATGGAGGGCAGTATAAGTCAAGAAAGTTTTTTGTGAGAGAAGGTAAATATCTATTGGAAATGCGTTTTCAGTTTAGGAAAATGTTAACATTCAGTCAAATAGACCACTAGTTGAGTCAACTTAGCTTGATTGGATGAGCTAAAGAAAGGTGGTGAAAGTCACAGTGAAATGGTGATCACTTTGGAACAAAATGATAGGTGTGTAAAAGGTTTAAAACTCTCTGTTTTCAGAAGGGGCTTCTTCAGAAGTAAAGCAGCTGATAAATAGATGTATAGAATTAATCAGAACATAACTGATAGGCTTACTCAACAAAGTGGATACATCATCCATAATCTGGGATCCATACTAGAGCCTTCTGTTTTTCATGAAGATCTAGCAGATGGGGCTATTAGTGATTTTGCAAATTTATATGAAACCAATAAACTCCCAAAAACTTCAAATGATGCTATTAAAAACATTGAAACTGAAGTGATGCACATGCTTAACAAAAACGGTTTGGTACAAAGAGAATGGCCTAGGTTCAAAGGCACATTGAAAGGCACATATAAAAACTCAAACTGAACTTTTATGTAAATTGGATTATTAAACAGCATGGTGATTAATTTCCTAACATGTCGAAATTGTGTCAAGTAGGTTTTTTATGCTTTTGCGTAACAAGTGTTAATTGTGAAAAAGCCTTTTCTGTACAAAACAGGCTCAAGACAAAATCCTGATACTCTATGAAGGCAGAAAAGATAGACTGTTTAATGAGAATTGTAATGTTAAGACCAGAATTTTCATTGTACAATCCCAGTCCTGTGATTACAATATGGGATAGAAGAAGGGCTAGGCTTTCACACCATACAAACAGAGAAATAAGAAAATTAAAAAGAAATAAATGTGATTTTGTAGGACTTTCCTGAGGCCTAATACACAATAAGATACTATTGACACGTTCAAACTTATAATGTCTTCTTCTGTAGCTTATTCCCATATCTATACGGGGTCGCTATTTTTGACAGCACGTTTCCACTCTCCTCGGTCTTCGTATTCATCCCAACAAGGCCTTTCTCTCTAATATCTCTATCCACGCAATCCTTCCATCTTCTCCTTGGTCTTCCTCTCTTCCTTCTCCCCTCCACCTCCATATCCAAAACCCTCTTGCCTATATAATCATCTTCCCTCCTCATCACGTGCCCATACCACTGCAGACTTCTCTCCTGAACTTTCTTCGATATTTCCACCACTTTAGTTGTTCCTCGAATCCTCTCATTTCTAATCCTATCAAGCCTCATGACTCCACACAAACTTATAATGTAAATTATCCAATTGCTACATAAACAAGCATACAGATACTTGTCCATGATACTGAATTACTGGCCTCCTTTGACAGATACTGATAGAGGCAAAATTTGATCAGTACCATAATGATCATGGCAGAAATTATCTGGAGCACTGCTTTTGACTACATCTCTGTGTAATATATTCATGTTCTGCTATCTGCAATTTTTTGCATTAATGTTTATTGTTCCAATAAAAACATATAGATGGAGATATGCGGCTCTATTGGCTGTCTGTAAATTCAGTAACTCATTCATAAGTATCAAAATTATTTTAAAAGCTGGTTTACATTAATTAAATTTAATTATGCCATAATGATAAACCCATAATGAATATACCACGGGAAAAAGGAAATTTTAAAAGCATATCATGTAATAATTAGAATGAAGTCAAATCAGTATGAATTTTGCCAGTATATGTGCTAGGCTTTCTTAAGTGTCCAATTTGATGTTGCAGTGTTCTGGGGCAAATTTCTTTGAGTACATACTGTACACAAACATATAATAATTTCTAAATGATAGGCAATGGACAGAGCTTTCCAAACATATATAATATCTTGAGTTTGTGTTAAGTTTTCCAGCAAACCAAGGAACAATGGTGGGGTGTTAAAAGTAGCATGTTGCCAGCAGAAAAATTTAATTTCAAAGGAATAACACAAACACAAAAATTTTAAGTATTACCCAAGCCTTTATTGTGATTAATTAGTAAACATTTATGTTTTGAAAATTTGTTATTAGCTGATTATCTCCTTACTTTTTCACATATAAAAATATCCAAAATAATTTGTTGCCATAATCATGTGTTCTCCTTTACGGTTGTATATTTTCAAGACAGTAATTACAAATTTTTGAGTAAATAAAAAGATTAGATCTAAAAATCAATTTGGGAAGTATATAATTTGATTTGATCATACCACAAACACAAGGTATCAAGAGATATTTTCGGTATGTCCACTTGGAGCTTGTAATAAAATTAGTTTTTTTTGAGCACGTGATCTTCTTCGTGCATATATCTAGTGTAGATACTCAAATTATGTCATTTTTTTATATCATTACACACAACAGCCAAAACATTTGTTGTTATCAATAATTGATAGAGTAATAGTAAATTGCATTCTTCAATAAAAATCACTGAACATGAAATTGTGTGAACTTCTTTACGTGTTCTCCATCACTTCAGTTTTGCTTCATAGTGGAATATATAGAATGCATAATGCTTTTCCCACCTCATTTCATTTCCACCATGTGCAGATGATTAGGGTAGAGTGGATTGGAAATGTATTAGTCATTTTCCTGCAAGAAAAGTCTTTGAACACAGGTGTGTATCTCTTTGAATGTATAACTTGCATTCAAATAGTTGAGTAGTGGTTGTTTTAGGTTTAAATGACTGATAAATTACAAAGCAATAATTAGGGACATGGTGAGATGCATGTAAAGGAGTTCACAGAATCACCATTTTAATTCAACTCCTAATATATGCTTTGCACTTCTTAGTATAATGCCACATTATAATAAAAGCTTACGTTTATGATTTGTGGAAATAGTCTAATACAAAATAACTATTCTTATCAGCCCGCTATAGCTGGATTTACTGTAGAAATTCTAATATATAGAGGTAGTATGCATTTCAGTGATGGGTTTCATATTTGTATTTTTAGAATGGATGGTAAACAAAGTCAGCAGTTGAAATATTATCACAGAAAACAGGCAGCAGAAGGGAAACCTTACAATTTGTTTGCTGTTTGCCTTTATATTCTAGGTACAAGATAATCTGGTAAAGGAGAACACATGTGAACAACAGTGGTCATCTTCACCAAGGTGGAAAAATATGACAGTATGTAGCCCGAGTGTTAGATTTTTGGCACAAGGTTTTGCAGTAGTGATATTTTCACAAACTGTATAAATCATACGTATAGGAAAATTTTCGTCAACATTTTCCAGTTGAAAAATGGACACTTAAGAAAGCCTGGCCCATATAGATTATTTGAATTTTACCTTATTTGTAATTTACAGATAAATTGGTCATAAACTGTAAATAGAGTGCTGCGCAAGGCTAATTTTAAACTTTAATGAATTTTATCATATCATTCAAACCTTAAAACATGGGCTTTTTTCCAATTTTATTATTTTAATGTAAATTTCAGTACACCACAGCTATTATATGCCTTTATAATATGTGAAGGTATTCACTACTTTCAGTAACACTTTGGGTTTAGACTATCACATCCCTTGTAGTCTGATATTGTTTTATAATGAACTGATTCACATTTTTACAAATGATACAGGCAGCTGGGAGCATTGCAGATAAGGACTGACCCTGAAGGATAGAACTAGTCTGCACTTTCTTCCTTGGAAATGATGGTGTTGATGATTATAATTTGTGATGTTCACCCTCAAGACAAGCAAGCACTCCTTTGAATGTTTCACACGTTTTCTACTCAATTCTAATGTCCTTCTGTCAATGAATCGACAATGTCATATAGAATGAAGGTGCAAAGAAAATACTGTAAAATATTGTAAAAAAAAGTAAATATAAATTAATATAAAATGGGTTTACAACTGATTACATATGTTAAATAAACATTCTGATTAACAATTTTAAAAATATGTGTCATGATAATCCAGCATAAAATCAAGTTACAACAAAAATTTAATTTCAAGCCTTGATTCAGTTCAATTCATTTTAATAAGAACAAACAAACTTCATGGCCATATATTAGAGTTGCCAGACACCCAATTATTTGTACTGGTATGTTAAAATCAAAACATTAACATGTACTAAGTAAAATAACATGTTTTTATTCATTGGTAGACTAGTATATTTTAATAACACTAAAATCACTTGTACAGTTTACAACATGATTATACTCTGATGCAATTATTTATGACAATGTATGATATTGAGGTTTATGCTTGTCACCACCAAAAATTCTGAGGATGAACCAACAGCTTTAAATTTCTCTTGCAAAAAACAGTGAATTAATCCATCTACTGTTGTTGATAATCTAACATATGAACCTAACCAAGCCATTATGACTTCTCAGGGTTCTAATTATTCTCCGTGAACTGATAGGTCGTGGAATATATGGCAAATGAGAGAAGTTATGTGAATGCAAAGGTGAGAATCTTTTAAACAACAGATCTGAAAAAAAAAATTGACATGTTGTAAGGTGTATCTGGAACGTGGATCTATGTGCAGATACACTTAAATGATACTTTAGATTTCTTTTGAGAAAAATTACAATTTCTTTTCTTCTGCACTAAATCTGTAACATTCATTGCCTATTCTGTAGTATTCTTTATCACTGTATTGACTTCTTGGCAAAGCAAGATTGTTGTCACTATTGTTTTGTTCATTACCCAGTCCTTCCTTGTTTTTCTGTTCATCTGCTTTAAGCTTGTGTCATTCCTTGGCTCATCTATGGCCTTAATTATGACTGTCTAGTATTCTGGACAAAGACTTTCCTTATTTTATAGTGAACTGATAAGGTCAGGTAAAACATTTCACAGTATGTGTACATGTACATCACCTTGGTTTTCAAAAAAAATAATAACCAATCATTTTCAAAACATCCAGTTTAAGTTTTGATTTGTAAATGGTCAAATTTATTTGTAGATACTATAACTATTTAGAGGTAATACTCTAAGCATAAGAAAGCTAAGAAGATCAGATTATCTTTGTATGTTTCATTGAATGTATGTGAGATTAAAAGTTTCTAGTCAGGAAACTTTATACATACATTTGTACATAGATAAATGCCTGACTGCATCTTCATGAAGAGCTTCTACCATATTGTAAATACCTGACATTGATAACTGGTAATAAAAGGTGGAAGTCTGTCACTAGATAAACCCGTTATGGTTTGAAAGCTTCCGTCATGGAATATGACATGGTTTTCCACCCTGTCTTTATCATTTTTCTAAGATTATGCTTATACATTTCTGATGCTTATGCTTAATGTTGGTCATGTTGCTCACATTTATTCACATTGTGTGTGTTTTTGCCCTTTCAATTTCTTAAATTTGCTCTGACTCCCTGTTTTGATGTTAGCTGTAAAACAACAGCAAGCAAAATGTACCATATTCACATAGTAACATCTGTTTATACTGGAAGATATTTTACTTACTCTTTCTCTAACATTGTTCATAGATGCAGTATATTTTTCTTTTACCTTGAAGCCCTTGTGTTTCTTGTGTTGCCTCAATCCTGTCACAACTCTTTTTTTTTATGACTCAGTGTGTAATATTTTTTGCCTCAGTGTAATGTGTGATCATTCCATCTTACTCTGTGATTAGGGATGGTAGTGCTCCTTACGTTTTACACAACTTTTCTTTACAGTATTTTCTCAACATCTTTAAATTTGTTGCCATTGTCACACTTTATGTAACGGAGCAACAGTGTTCAAGGAATATCCCAGCAAATTCCCTTAAGATCATATATCTTGAAAATACTACAAAAGTTTTACATATTAGTGATGCTTTCTGAAAAAAAACAGCATCTGTCCCCATTTTTAACATACCAATTTGCCAATGCCCTCTAACTATTTTTGGGGTAACAGATTTTAAAATCAATTTACTTGTAAACATTGGCTAATGTTTAATATTTTTCTGCAGCACTCCTGCTATACAATCCTCACTTATACTTGTATCTTTAAAGGAAAAAGAGTACATTAGTGTTCAAGCACCACAGCATTTAATTGCTTTCACTACTATATGACTATTAAACTACAACTTGATTTCCTTTGTACAGCAAGTTGTCATGCTGCACATCAGGATTGTGCTTTGATGTGTAATATTACTGTAGAATATATTTCTGTTCTGTAGTTTTTTGTCAATGATCCAATGACCAATTGAACTATTGTGTTGTACTGTTCTCTACTAAAAGCCTTTAAAGTTCTTTGTTTTGGTCTGTAAAGTTGTTCACAAGAAGAGTCAATACCACTTTGATCTGACATGTTTTGGTCTGTAAAGATGTTCACAAGAAGAACCTGTACCACTTTGATCTGACATGTTTTGGTCTGTAAAGATGTTCACAAGAAGAACCAGCACCATTTAGATCTGACATGTTTTGGTCTGTAAAGTTGTTCACAAGAAGAACTAATATCACTTTGATCTGACATGTTTTGATATGTAAAGAGGCTCACAAGTAGAACCAGTACCACTTTGATCTGACATGTTTTGGTCTGTAAAGTTGTTCACAATAAGAACCTGTACCATTTTGATCTGACATGTTTTGGTCTGTAAAGTAGTTCACAAGAATAACCAGTACCACTTTGATCTGACATGTTTTGATATGTAAAGAGGCTCACAATAAGAACCAGTACCACATGTCAGATCAAAGTGATATTAGTTCTTCTTGTGAACAACTTTACAGACCAAAACATGTCAGATCTAAATGGTGCTGGTTCTTCTTGTGAATTACTTTACATACCAAAACATGTCAGATCAAAGTTTTGATATGTAAAGAGGCTCACAAGTAGAACCAGTACCACTTTGATCTGACATGTTTTGGTCTGTACAGTTGTTCACAATAAGAACCTGTACCACTTTGATCTGACATGTTTTGGTCTGTAAAGTAGTTCACAAGAATAACCAGCACCACTTTGATCTGACATGTTTTGGTCTGTAAAGTAGTTCACAAGAAGAACCAGTACCACTTTGATCTGACATGTTTTGGCTTGTTGGGTACCACTTGGATCTAAAATGGATATGACAATGTAGTGCCATAATAACTTCGTTTACATCTTCACATTGACTGTTAGTACCTAAATTATACTTTTAATCCTTGCCAATAGTTACAAGGTCTGCTGAAGTGAAGAAGTACACTTTGATAAACACATAAGTTTAGCCTATATTTACTAGGATCTTTGAAAGACCATGACTCGAGGGCCAGTCTAAGAAGATATTCTGAAACCTCACATATGATTTCCTAGGAATGTTTAAGACAAACATAAGTTCTGAAGGGAACACTTATGAAATATAAAGCATTTGCTCCAACTGAATACTTAAATTTCCCATATCTAACAATTGTGAAGATTCTTTCTTTAGAAAGAATAATACATCTACATCAGTTTTTCAGTACTTGTTTGAAAGGATAGTTTTTAACAAATCCTGTTTTATGTAGGATACCTAAGTGAAACTAGATGTGTATAGACCTTGTGCTCAACTTGACAGTGACTAACACATAGTTACAATAATTTCAATTATTTTATGGCCAAATTGATTAGACTCTGGTGTTTAAAATATCATCACAACTTACTTGTAGTCCTCAAAATAACTATCAGAAGGGAATACAAAGGAGTCATAGGATTGACCCCCATAAGGATCATGTTTGTATAATGTCATCTCATTTTGACCCAATAATATAAATGAGGCTAATTTTCCCCCCAAATTCCCTTTATAACTAAAAGGCAAATACAAAAATCAAGCTCTGGAGCACCAGTTATATGAGGATGGTCTAGGGTTACCTTTGGTTAAAATTTGGTTGAAATCTGGTGAGTAGTTTTCAACAATAACCTACCAGGATGTAAGTTAATTAAAGATACAAGTTTTCAGAATGATTCCTCCTCCAAATTGAACCTCCAGGGGGTGATGGTGGTCATGAGCACAACTTTATATCAGAGCTTCCGAGTTAATAGTAGATTTTGTCAAATGAACACTCTCTATATGCCTAATTCCATAATGAAAAGGGTACTTGTAACTATTAGGCCTACATAAAATATCTCACACTTGTTTAAGTTAAATCTCTCATTACAGAAAATATAACATGATTTATTATCTCAATTTAATTGAGAATAAACATTTACCACATACTAGTACTTGTGAAAAATGAGTTGAAACTCACCATTACACTAAGGTTCTTTCTCTTTATAATGTATGCACTTGTTTCACTTGGGATTTATACATACATACAGAGTGTAGATTACAAGCAGAGAACAAGTGTTGTGGAAAGAGACTGTCACTGGATGCATATCTTAAATAAAACTTTCATTTTCTCATGATAATGGGAATTTCTTGGCTGTCAACATTCAGTAAGTTCCAAATGTAAATGAAGGTGACAACCAACAAAAGTGGTACTCACTGAGAAATCATAGCCACATATATAGGTTGAAAAGAATAATAATAAGCATAACAATACTGGCTTTACTGTACTTATTCAATAGTAATTAATGTAATTTTCAACATTTATTATATAAACCATGGTAAATATAGAATATTTCAACTTTTACAAATACTGGCACTACAAAGCTCTGGTAAGATAGAAAAAAGGCACTGTCTGATCAACACAGGCTCTGGTAGAATGGACAGAAAGTACTGTCAAATCGACACAAGATATGATGGGATAGAGAAAAGGCACTGTCTGATCAACACAGGCTCTGGTAGAATGGACAGAAAGTACTGTCAAATCGACACAAGATTTGATGGGATAGAGAAAAGGTACTGTCTGACTAACTGAAGCTTTTGTAGGATAGAGAAGAAATATTGTTTGATCAACATAAGCTTCTGGAGAAAAGGTACTGTCTCATAAACACGGGTTGTGTTAGAATATAGAAAAGATACTATCTGATCCACACAATTCTGGTTGATCAAAATAGACTCTGGTAGTATAGAAAGAAAGTACTGTCTAGTAAACACAAGCTATTGTAGGGTAGAGAAAAAATATTGTTTTGTCATCATAAGCTTTGGTAGGATAGAAAAAAGGTACTTTCTGATCAACACAAGTTCATGTAGAGTAGACAGTAAGTACTGCTTGACTAACACAGGCTCTGCTAGAGTAGAAAAAAGGTACTTTCTGATAGGATAGAAAGAGTATACATTAAGACGATTCAAGGACTATTTTTATTTATCAAAATGTAGTATATTATAGACAGTTTTAATATTCCAAATGTATTATTTTATCTGTGACTTGAAATGGTGCCAGTTAGATAATGTTATATAAAAGGGTGTTTATGCTTTTTAGCTTGAAGACATTATCATTCCCATGAAGAGAGGAAGTATGAAGGACATTGACCAAGATGCATCACAGCAGGATGAATCTACAGATATCTCTGGGAGTCATAATACACAGAGAATCTATGAAAAGGAAACAAAAATCCAGATTGACTACATTGATTTGGCAGATGAGCTGAAAGATGTTAGTGTTTTCCTAATCACACAGTTTAGATTTAACAATTAAGAATACATTTATGAATCTCTAAATGATAGTATGTTCATTGAGTTTTTTGTTGTTTTTGGCTTGCTAATGTGCTGTTTCTCATAATTTTTATTAAGTAACTCTTTCCCCACAAAAATTGTAGTGAAACCCATGCAGGAATAGATTAGATAATGTTTTTGTTGCATGTTATGTAGAGGCTTTTGAAAACATTGAAAGTACAAAAAATCTGACATTTTTTTGTTTAATCAAAGCCTTGAACAGTGTAAATTCTACCGCCAAAGCTTTTCAAAAGACCTTGAAAATGGTAACTTATAGTAAAGGTGATTAATTGATAAATTACTGACCTTCACTAGCATAAGAAAAACTTACACATGATTTTAAGAATCGAGTGTATAATTAAACACCCCACTAATTATGACAGCACATAGTGTGACCATTGTTAATCTCACAGATATCTGTAATTTAAGCTGTTCACAATGTTCAAGCTTTGCCCAAACAGTTTTGTGAGAAAAAAGTTTCCAAATCAATGTTTGGGGATAAGATAGTCTTGAACTGTAAGCTTTGAGAGACAAGGGCAATTAAACTGCTGTCATCAGAATTTAGTTGAAACTACCATCCTTGAATAATGAATAGATACATTGAAAAGCCAATAATACCAGTTTTTTTTTTAATCTGGTTTGTTTTACCAAAAAACTGTAAAAAAACAGCTTGTATGCAAAATTAGTTCAAGAGTCTAAGAGTTTCAAATTAATTCATTTCAGTTTTTAATATTTTACATGTGATTCTCAGAGGGGGAAGAGAACCCAGCACTTACATTAAGAAAGTTATTATTTTTAATCACTGAGAAAATCCAAAATCATTTTGGAGTATTTCACTGAGTATTTATATTTATCAGACATTATCTTACAAACATGTAAAAGTGTGCTCAGGTTATATTGTGGGGCTGTCAAGTAGTTTTTTTAAATCGCAGCAGAGGTGTTATGTAATTATAAGATCATTTAAGCTATGTTCTTTAACTTATATGCTTTTTTAGAAACATTTTGCTGATGATTTTCTTACATTTTGTTAAAATTAAATGTTTATAAAACCAAAACTTTCTTCTAAAAAACAGTTTGATTGTATGTAAATAATTACTTGTGCAACAGGTAAAAAAATCAAAAGTAATAATCTGATTGTATGTAAAGTTATCAGATGGTCCACTTGTTCAACAGGTAAAGTAATAATTCTGTGTGTATGACAGAAGGGGGGGAGGTCATAGTGGGCATTTCATGACTTATTTTACAGAATTACATTCAAAATTAAATTATTAAACAAGTTTATTATCAATATGTGTTGACAAACTCACCATCAAAACACAATTTGTATTTCATGTTTTAATATTATATAAGTTTTAATTTCAAAATGAAATATTTGAATAAATTTGTATTCTTCAATTCTCTGTATCACGTGACAATACTTCTCTTTGAATTCCCATTTTAGATTTTCTTGCTACCCTTATATGATGTGAGTTTGACACAAATTGCTCACTTATAGTATAGATATTAATAAGCCATAATTTAAATTTAGAGCCTCCAAGCTTCCTGCTTTACAAGACAGTCAAACTCATATTCCATACTCCTCCTATTACACCCTATTTTTCAAAAAACTTCTTGTAATTCTTTCTGATACTTGCTATTGGATTATTTATAACCAATGAAAAGAGAAGATTTTGCTTGAACAAATTTCTTTTTGATGCTAGTTCAATTGTGTGCCAGGTTTGGAAATATTTTGCTTCAGTTTCCTTGTAGGGTTTGTCTCAACCACTTAACATAATTTCTAACCCATTTTATATAAGTTATTTATAAAGCCAGTTAGATTATTGTAGTTTTAGGAAATTCTATTTTTTGTGCTTGATAATACTTTGTGTTCTAGATTGTGTAACTGTAATCAAATTATATTTTTAAACACTAACATCATAACAAAAAAGTAGGCTTACAGTGTTTCATCTTCCAATGGCAAAAAGACAAGAGTTTTTAAATGTGAGTACTAAATTTCTTGTTTCTTTATGTATATTTTTTAACTATTGTTATTAAAAGTAGCTAAAACATAAAAATCAGAAACTTAATAGGTTAGCTCGAAAAACTTAAATGAAAAAAAAATTTACACATGATTGTAATTCGATGCAACTTGCTTTTAATTTAGTCATATGTTTACATAAAGGAGTCAGGCTGTCATAAGTAGCTTTTCTGAGAGGGTCTAAGTGCAATTATAAAGCAATAAAGTTAAATGAATCAAGATTTAAAAGGTGATTAGCTTTGGCTGTAAAAGTAAATAGTTTATAATTGTCTATTACAATATGCAGTCATTCAAGAAAGTAAAAAAAAAGAAGGTGGTAATATAAATTTATTTTCAATTTTTCAACTTTTTATCTTACCCTACAGTGCTGATGTTGCTATAGTTAGTATTGAGGTAAAGATAATTACAGATAAAATATAAAGTTTTACTGAAATGAACTTTTGATATTGATATTCATTTAGGAGGTTCAAGAGGTTATGCAAACAAAATATGAAAACTGTGATATAAAAATAAGTATTTTTATTTTTAGCATGAAAATTACATTGTACTCAAACTAGTCACATTCTGGGACAGACTAACTCGATAAATTCACAGACAAATCTTTAGTAAAAATTCTTTATAACACAGTGAAATAATCTTTATTTAGGCACAAACACAATCAAAGTTTACAGGCTAGTTATATTGAGATGTTATTATTGGAGAGTCTAATTGTATTGAAAACAAATCAATGTCTGCAAAATTCTCAAATCATCTTGTTCCAGACTGAGAAAATATGACATTATATATTAATAACAGTAGTGCCATATTTCTCAGAGTGCACGTGCTACCTACGTGAGTGATGGTCCCTCTCACTACAAAATAAGGAAGGTTGTATCTTTAAGTCATCACTTACCAATAGAATATATCATTGTCTCTCAGTATGTTCCACACTACAGGAATCTTTCCCATAAGAAAATGCATGTGACATCCTAGTTGAATGATCTAGTTCCATGAGTAAATAAGGCAAGAGGAACCTAGTGACTCCCTTGACTGACATCCATTAGTAAGATTACAAACAATGTGTAAAGAAATTGTCAAGAAATTAAATATTATCTAAGAGGTAGGAAACACATTGTATGTCTGCATGCCATAGTATTAAGCTAAAAGACTGTATATAGTGTTAGTAGATAAAGTACTTGTTCAACAGATAAAACATTAACGTAAATATCTGTATGTAGACTTGGTAGATAGTCTGCTTGTTCAACATTAACGTAAAAGACTTTATGCAGAATAGGCAGATATTCTTCCTTTCTAACATATAGGGCATTAAGATGAAAGACAGTCTGGTTGTATATACATATATAAACCAGACAATGCTCTTTTCATTATGTGATCATATCTGTTGTGTATCCTGTTTTGTGCTCTCAACTGTGTTAGTGTTCTTCTTGTCATTGATTCATGCAAATTAATATCATACAAAAAGTGGTATCAATGTACTATCTAATCTTAGATTTTTGAAATTAGGTGTTAGTATTTAAACATTTTGGAAAAGTTCTTATATAAATTTCTTGTCTTAATAAGTGTATGAACTCCATGTTGGTTTTTATTTAAACTGTAATCTGTTCAGGTATGGATTGAGTATGCTTGTATTATATATATATATAGAGATTTATAATCAGAAAATGCAGATGTTTTGCTATACATTAATTTATCTAAATTACTTAAAACTGTTATTCTTTGTTTAGTTAGACTCTCATGAAGAAGTTAAAAAAGAAGGTGATCATCTTCAAAAAGAAATTTCTGATATGGAGACTCATCTTCAGAGAATACAGGCACCTAATATGAGAGCCATGGAGAAGTAAGTTGAGAGCAACCTTCTCACAATAGTGTCAAGAAATAGTGTAAGACAATAACAGGAAAAGACAATACTCTCAAACAATGGAAATAAATAGCATAATGATAATAGGAAAAGACAACCTACTCAAATAGTGAATATAATAGCATAAGATAATAATAAAAACAACAACCCTATCAAATAGTGTAAGACAATAATAGGTAAAGGCAATCCACTTAATTGCTTTAAAAATGTAAAACGACTCTTTTAAAGTAATACACCTAGTTCTTTTGCATAATCATTATAGGTAGAAGTATTTTTAAAAAATGAAAGCTTTAATATGTATATAGTATGTTCTATTTCCATATATGGTGACACTGTAAACTCAAACTACATATGCTACATGGATAGCTTTACAAAAGGCTTTTTCTGAAGTAGGCAATACCTTTAACACTTTCTTGAAAGAAATTTTACAATAAAATGTATATCATGACAACTAATGTAATATATAGTATATTGTTATGTATCTGCTTGTTTGTTAATTTCCGGTATAAATTCTTTCCGAGGAACTTCAGCAATACAAGCCCTTTCTTGATTAAAACTAGTTTATTCTTTCTTGATACAACTTTGTAATATACTGAATTTCCACAGTCACTTTAAACTTAACAACTTTTATAATACACGCTATAAATCACAGTGATTCACACACTTTACTTAGGGTGCCTACTGTTCGCTTGACTCAATTATCTATCACTTCAATATCTATCTATATCTCTTCAATCAGTCATTCCGCAGGCTTTATCTGCCAGGCTTATATACTAAAAAAGAGGGTGCCTGGCAAACACTTGGATATTCATGGAGTTCCTCAATAAGTCATGATCCCTCTAGAAACTCCAGCGTGCATGCTCCCAACTTCACGTGATTTCCGCTGTCGTAACAATATATTTCACTGTATCTTATCTGTGAAAGTTACTTATGTAATCATTTTATAAATTATATGCAGCTGTTTCAAATAGACCCCTGCTAGCTCATGCTGAAGCAAAGTCCGCCATATTTGTTTCAAGTCTTTTTAAGGTGAAAAGGAACTATCAAAGTTAATTGTTTCTACAAAGTAAACAAGAAAGCATTGTTTGGTAGTTTGTCTTAAGCAGAGTATTCATGATGAAATTTAGTTGAATGGATGGCAACTGACTGTTATAGAAAAACAAGTGTAGAGGATGACATTTCGAAAGTCATCCACCTTTCGTTTTCAGGTCAGCGTATGTATGGAGTTTTCAGTCTTTATAGCATTGATTGTATTATGATTGGTTGGTTTATTTCTGTTACTGATTGGTGGAAAAAACGTCCTGTAGATTCAACCAATGATAGCCCCATGTTACTCACCTCTAATCCCGAATGACTGTTTAGTGAAGGTTGTATTGTGTTAATATAAAAGGATTGTGTAATTTTTCTTGTCTTCCAATATTCATCTGTGTCAATGGTTCTAGTTTTTTCCCAATTTATTTTGTTTCCAGTTGTCATGGTGTATTCTGCAATGGCTGAATTTTGTGTTTTCATGAGACTTGTCTTTATGTTCTTTTATTCTTGCCGTGAATCTTCTTTCCTTTTATCCAATGTATGTTTCTTTACAGGAACATGGAATTTCTCATTGGTAGATTTCTGTTTGTTTTTCAACAGAATGGATCTTAATGTTTTGTAGGGTTTTCACTAGACTCTACGTTGAAGTTTTTTGCTATGCGTTTGAGTTTTTTACTGAAATTTTGCAGGTAGGGGAGGTAAATTGTATCAGTGGTAGGCTTCTGCTGTAACAGCTAAAAGTTTAGAAATTTACAGTCATTATAAGGAAGAAGAGAGATTGCAAGAAAGAAAATCCCAGTTTTCAGATATTACATGTATGATTTTATTAGCTATAGAAATCTGGAAATTGTAAGAGGAAAAGTTATAATATTCTCAAGTTAACTGATTTCATAAATGAGTGTTAGATAAGTTCGTTTTATAATGGAATGATCAGCAGTGCAACTTATGAAGTAAGTCTGAATTTAACTGAACTAGCTGAGTTGAAGCTAAGAAATAAAATACTTGGATACGGTATCATGTAGTATGAAAGCAATTTTTATTTAAAACAAATGGACAATTGCAGTGTGTCTACTTGTTTTCTTGACATTGGATGGTAACCTGCTATTGGAATTGTAAATATCTCAACAGATTTTTCTTCCCCCAAAATGGCTTCCCATCAACAGACTCACTTGAGACCCTGTGGAGTAATGTTTAAATCTAACATTTCTTTCTCAACTGGAAATGTTGTATATACCCATAGCAATAGGGTCCTTCTTATTAAATCAAATCTGTAGGCTGTAACCTTAAGATATCATCTTCTCTACCATTGAAGGATGCTGCTGTCATTGATCTTCTTGCAAAATGTGGCATCATATCAATATCCCCTGTATGAAAAGCAGTATTATCTCTAGAAAAGAAACAAAGGTAGCTAGAAATAAGTCAAATTAATGGTTTTCTTGACCACATGTTATGCCAAAACTGCAAAGACTTAAGATAAATGAAAAATGTATACTGATGTACTAAATCCACTAGTGTTACATTTACTGGACTCCTTACACAATTTGACAGCTTTATCTTGCTCACATTCAAAAGAAATCTTGTAACATGATTATTAAACAGATCTTATTTTACATGGAAATTTCTCTCATACAGGATATTCTAAAGTGAAATGGCAAAACACAATATTTATTTAAAAAAATTACTAATACCTTTCTAACTAAGAAACTCACTAATTACTACCCAGACTACCAACCATACCCAAACTTATTATATCTCTTGTCTTCCATACCTAGGTAAATAAAGCGTAACCTTAAAAAGTCAAATTAAATGCATAATTTATCGTTACTACTCCCAAGTTGATTTCAGATTAGTTTTTAAACCCACATCAAGCATACAGGATTTTTTCCTTACTAAAGACCTCCTCCCAATCTTATCTTTGTTCATGCCTTGTATATCTTTACACATGTGGAGACTGTAAGGCCTCCTATGTTGGCAAAACCAAATGCCATCTACTAGTTACAGCCAATGAGCATATGAGAATTTCCATAAAAACAAAATAAGTTGAGTAACCCCTGTGCTTCCTTTATATGTCAATGTAGTGAAGAAACAGGGCATAAACTTAACTTATCAAATTGACAGTCAAGGCAAGTTATTTGAACTGTAAGGTATGGCCATATGTTCCCAACCCTCTCCAATGTTTCCAGTGCCAGCAGTTCGGTCATTCGGAGGCATCTTGTCATGGTTCTGTGATGTGTGCTCATTGTGATGGCAAGGACTACAAAATCTACGAGTGCAAATTGAACCCTAACTGTGTTAATTGTAGTGGTTCTCACCCCTATTACAATACATCTTGCCCTAATTGGGTGGAAGAGAAAGAGGTACAGCGTTTGAAGACTGTTAATAACATTTCTTACCCCGAAGCTTGGAAGCTATTGTTCCCTACTCCATCTTGGACATATGCCACTGCACTATGCTCCACTGCTATGCTGGGAGTGCAGACGGACCTTTCTGTACCTCCATCTGAATCTTTTTCACGTCATGTGAGGGGTCTTCTACCCTCAGTGGATAACAGAATTGACCAGTCTATGTCTAGTCCAATCTCTGTCCCCACCATTCCTTACAGTGACTGCCTGGATCCACCTCCTATGGCACTGGTCGCTGCTCAGGTCCTTCTTCTTTTGCCCTGAGATGCAGGACGATCATTTGATCATGTCCTCAATCACTGGATTCTAAGTCTGATGACAGAGATCTGCCCACCCAACCAAGAGCAGGATCCATGGAAGTCGATAGACCTCCTTCTAGTAAAGAAAAACAGTATGGTCGTAAAGCAAAGGGTTCTCCGCCCAGTTCTCCTCCACCTAAATAGAAATGTCCACTTTGATACTGATGAGGTTTTCGTTCTAATCTCTATAGCATTAAGGCCTTGATTGATTCCTATCATCCAGTTTGTCTCTCCTTACAGGAAACATTTGTGAAACCTGCCAATACAGTCACCTTTCAGCTGTTTTCTTTGTACCAGAATGACAGGTTGTGTGATGGACAAGAGCATGGAGGGGTGGCATTGCTGGTTGACCAGCATGTGCCCTTCTTATCTGTGTCACTCAATACATTCTTGGAGGCTGTACCCATCCATGTTTTCTTGGGTCTTACCATCAATGTTTATTCTCTCTACATGTCTCCTGAAGAGACTTATGATCAATCGGACCTTGATGCCCTCGTTGAACTGTTGCCATCTCCCTTTTTAATTCTGAGAGACTTTAATGGAGACAATCCCCTCTGGGGTGGTGCTGATATTGATGTGAGGAGTCATTCCATAGAGCGTATGCTCTTGGATCACAACTTTTCTCTATTTAACACTGAATCTTACACTTACATCTTCATGCACTTAGTCAGTCTTTCACTACCATTGTTCTCTTGATCTGCTCCCCTTCACTTTTCTTGGATGGTTGACAGTGACCCACAGAGCAGTAATAGTTTTCCTATCATTTTGAGGGAGGTTGGCCCGTCATCGATGCCACCCAACCTGAGTGCCATGGTAGACGTTGAACCAGGCTGACTGGCCCTCTTTCACTGCTCTCTCCAAACTTAATCCTGCCATTGTCTGTCTGCCATCAATAGACAACTGTGTCATAGCAGTGACTGACTGTATCATCCAGGCAGCTGCTCACTTTATTCCTAAGACCTCAACACGTTTTCCATGGTGGAGTTCTGCCTGCCAAGAGGCACGTAAGACTCAAAAATGGGCCTTGGATACCTTCCAATGGTATCCCTCTCTTTCTAACCACATAGGTTATCAGCGGACCCATGCCCACACTTGGTAGGTTCAACATCAAAGCCAAAAGGAGTCTTGGATTAAGTTCACTACTCGCATCTCTTCTACCACTAGTTCCAAAACCATATGGGACAAAATTTGGAAAGTCAGTGGGAAGTATGTTTGCCATCCTGCTCTCCAATAGCCAGGAAGTTGCTGATGTCCAGAGCATTGCTGATGCTCTCAGCTACAGCTTTTCTCGTGCATCTAACACTTCTGTTTCTTCCTCTGTCTTCTTGGCTATCAAGTCTCGGGTAGAGCAATCACCTCTTTCCTTTCGGGCTAATCATCTCTACGACTATAATCGCCCCTTTACACTGGTGGAACTCAAACTTGCTCTTCATTGGTCTGGCAGTACATCAGTTGGACCTGATGATGTTCATTATGAGGTGCTGTGCTATCTCTCTCCTGCCTCTCTTGCTATTCTTCTGGTTATTTTTAACTGGATCTAGCAGGAGCATGTTTTTCCAGATCCCAAGATTCCTTCTGATTATTGTTCCATTGCTTTGACTAGCTGGATCTGTAAGGTCTTAGAGAGGATGGTTAATGCTCATCTTCTTCCTCGAATCAAACAAGCTCCTCTCACCCACCCAGAGTGGGTTCCATCAACAACATTTCACCATGGACCATCTGATACGACTTGAAATGTTGATCAGAGAAGCCTTCCTCAAGCAAGAACATCTTGTTTCCATATTTTTTTATCTTAAGAAGGCTTATGACACTACGTGGAGGTATGGCATTTTGCAGGACCTCCACTCCTATCAGTTGCTAGGCCATTTACGCATTTTTATTCAGAACTTTATACTGGACAGGTGATTCCAAGTCCATGTGGGTTTGACTCCTTCCCATTCTTTTCCATAGGAACTTGGAGTCCCTCAGGGCTGT
The DNA here is from genome assembly GCF_000517525.1 of Limulus polyphemus. NCBI lineage: Eukaryota > Metazoa > Arthropoda > Merostomata > Xiphosura > Limulidae > Limulus > Limulus polyphemus. Next base: position 439,925 of record NW_013665840.1, on the reverse strand, counting down.
GTCTTGAGTGTCACACGTTTTAGTGTCAAATTTAATGCTATCACTACACACCTTCCTCCTACTGTTGCAAATGAGCTCTATGTCAATGTCTTCCACATCTTGTGTTGGTTGTCAAACATGAGGTTTATTGAGCAGCAGCTTCAGACTGCCCTCAATCACTTGTTGAAGTGGACTACAGCAAACTGTTTTACATTTCTTTTTCCAAAACCGTTTGCATGCATTTTTGTCACCAATGGGATCTACACCCCCATCCTGAGCTCCGTCTTGGCGATGTTATTATTTGTGTGGTCCCTGAGGCAGAGTTTTTGGGGCTTGTTTGACTGTAAGCTTACTTTCATTCCACATGTCAAGCAGCTACATTTCAAGTGTACAAGTGCACTGAACATCCTTCATGTCCTCTCTTCCACCTCTTGGGGAATGAACTGATGTTCTATGCTCAAGATCTATCATGCCCTGATTCGATCCAAACTGGACTATGGTTCTGTCAGGACCTTGGCCTTGAAGATGCTGGACCCCATTCACCATCTGGGGCTTTGGCTCTACACCAGGGCTTTTTGCACTTCTCCAGTCCAGAGTTTGTACACTGAGTCCCAAGAACCTCTTCTTCACCTCTGTCATTTGAAACTTTCCCTACAATATGCTACCAAGCTTCGATCCTTACCACAGCATCCCACCTCGGATTTTCTTTCTTCCTTGGTGGGCCATGCTCTTTCAAAACAGATGGTCTGCAATTCCCCCTTTGTTGGCCTTCGTATCCAGGAACAACTGGTTGAATTGGGTCTGGCATTGGATGACGTTGCTGTTCCCAATAATCAGCCCATTCTGCCATGGCTTATTACCATCCCTGTCTATGATCTTTTCTTGAGTCATCTGAGGAAGGTGGATACTCCCAGTTGGAAGTACCATCTTCTCTTTGCTGAACATCTTTCGAAAAATCCTTCTATTACCATTTACACAGATGGTTCAAAATCAGGTGACTCTGTAGGCTCTGCCATGTTTTGCCATGGCTCGTTAGTTGCTCGCAGGATCCCATCTGCAGTTTCTGTGTTCATTGCTGAGTTGTATGCTATTTCTCTTGCCCTGGATAATGTAGAAGCTATGCAGCACAGCAACTGTACTATTTACACTGATTCTCTTAACTTTCTGCTGGCCTTGGAATCACTTAATGTTAGTTCTCACTCTATTCTCATCGATATTCAACAATGACTGGCCCATTTTTATCTATCTTCTGTTTCCATTTAGTTTTTTTGGATACCTGACCACATCAGTATTTGCAGGAATGAGCTCGCTGACACCACAGCTAAGTCTATCTGCTCTGGCACCATCACGGCCATTCCTGTCCCATACATGGACTACGGTCCTGTATTCAAGACGCGGCTTCTCGCCAGTTGGGGTGAGCAACGTTATAACAAGTTTTTTCATATCAAACCTTCTGTTGCTCTGTGATCTTCTTGTTTCCATAAGGACCAGAAGGAGGAGGTTGTCCTGGCAAGGCTATGCATTGGTCACAGTTTTATATCTCATCGTTTTCTTTTATCTGGTACTGATCCACCAATATGTACCCTTTCTGACACTCAAGTCACAATAAGCCCACATTTTACTGTCATGCTGTCGTTACAATCGTGAGCGGCAGCATCATTTTAGACACGTTTTGTGAGGGTTTACCCCTGATGTTGGACACTGTCCACCTTGATTGTATTTTTAATTTTTTAAGAACATTTGGTCTTTTTAATTCTATTAATTCTTTTATCTGTATTTTGGAAAATTTTGGTTTTAACTCAATTTATTTTTACGTTTTACTACAATTTACTTTTATTGTTTTGACCGATTGTTTGGCATAGATAGCCTAGTTGCTTTGCACCATAAAATGCCAAACAACCAACCAACCTTATTACTTTATCCAAAATAATTTGAATTCATAATATTTGTTTCTCTAGAAAGGGAAATTTATGTGTTGTTGCCATTTGATGTGTAATATTTTCTCAGTGTGTTTATGAGTGCATCTATTAATAGGATATGCACCAAAATAAAATTCTGAATCTCAACATTTCAGTTATAGTTTTATTTTGTAGATAATTTGAGAGGAAAGAACAGACAATTTCTTTTTTAAAATTGATGTCATTTGCCTCATAGAAAAAAAATGAGATACCAGGCCGAAAAGGTTAAAGGTTGAAACATGCAGCTTTTTATGGCACCATGCAAAACTTTTAAATAACTTCTTCAGTCAGGCTAATAAAATTTGCCCAAATTACATAAAAAACAAAGTTGCATTTTGATTTTTCTTAAAATTAATTGAGCAGGAGCTCAAATATTACTCAATCGTATTAGTTCCAAAAACTCATTCTGGGGCACTACATACTTCATCTTCACACAAGGCTTTTATCTGTTCCCTTGCCAGATGAGCTAGACTATCCCTGAAGGTTGTTTCTCTAACTTCCAATTCAGTTCGCCCCTACTCCATGTCAGTTTACTAATACAAGTGGCATGTCTACCATCACTGGTCTATTTCCTCTGTCCCATCCTACTGTCCTGCAACTGACTTCTTTCCTTACCTGGATTTTTGACAAGTGGCTGTGGGAATCCACCATTGCTGGTTATCATATGGCAGTGTCAGCCACCTTCCATTTCACAAGATTTCATCATGTCTACACTTCTCCAATCTTCACCCTTTTTTTCATTCCTTTCATTTTTGCTGTCTTCTGCATCTTATTGCCCTTAATGTCATCCTCCATGCCCTCACTCTTCCTCTCTTTGAGCCAATGTCTTTCTGTTTCCTATATCATTTCTCTTTAAAGACCTTTTTCCTCCTTCTCTTGGTATGTGTGGACATCGACGTTTGGAATTATTTGCCCTCGATGTCTCTCACACATTATATCACCAGTCATATGTCATTCTTTACCTGAATCAATATTTCCTCCCCGAAACTTCACTTTCTCCTGATGATTGTCATCTCTTCCAAGTCGCCTCCCATCAATTCTGTCACCTTACAATGTCCCTGGCTGCCTGATTCAGTCATCCTTCAGAAGATATAGTTCATACTGGCATGTGGACCACTCTTCCATTTCTCTTACATTATCAACATCATCTGGCCATTTCCTGCTCTACAGGTTACTGTCTACCTCCCATCACTATCTTGAGCTCCACAGTCTCTCTATGAATGAGTAGGTGCTATTTTTATTATATTCTTTTTTACAGGAGCCTTTCTCACAAATATGGATCCTGTTCAGTGGCAAGTGTTGCCTGTCCGGATATACTTATTCTTAAACCCACACTCTACAGTCATTCAGGTCAATTATGCCCACCATCGAGATGGGGTGTTCCACAAGACTGCTTGTAGGTTTCTCCTTGTGGTGTTCTTCATCATAAATATGTTTGCCCAAAGTAAAGCAGAATAGGATTGCTGCCTATCCCTGCTGCTCCTTGGTTTGGTGTATCAGGAATGAGCTGCTTTTCAATATAAGGTTTCATAGTCACCCTTTGCACTCTCTCCGGTGTTGCATTCCTCTGGATTGTCCAACACATTTCCCCCATTTTCCAGTAGAGTATGGGAGTCCTTACCACTTACTAACTCATAGCTGCTGGGGTGGTAGACTATGGAGGCTTCCTCCTGAATGTGAGTAGGGTTCTGTTCTGCCATTGTAGATGGTTTATAGATACTCCTCCTACTGTGAATCTGATGTTCTTTCCAGATTCTGCCTGGTTATGGACTGGATGATTTTCCACCACAATGCAGCCCATCCCTCTAGCTGGGCCACCCTCCTTCCTATCACTGCCCGGATGTCAGTTCCCGGGGATAATGGTGTTGGAAGGAGTTGGACTAGCCACATAAATCCTCACATGTGAGTGTCCCAGGTAACCTCCTCCTACTGTGGACTGGACAATTAATTTCCAATACCACCTGGCTCTGGAATGGAGTTGAAACACCACTTTGCTGTCTGCCTTCCTACTGTCAGTTCACAGGGGGTACCGGTGTTGGTTGTGTTGGACATGCACACATGATGATGTGGGTTCTTCCAATAGAGATGATCTTTCCTTCCAGTTCCCATATCTGAGGTGAACAGTAGAGGACCCTCTTCCTACCATGGGTCAAGTATTCATATCATGGTACACTTGGTGTTAGCTGAGGTAGATCTCCCCATTATGGTCAACTGCACCCTAGCCACTCTACATCAAGGGTCCCTTCACTTAATTTATGGGGTTCCTCCTATTATTCTGCTCTTATTGCAACAATTTCATGGGCAAAAAGTATACCTGGCTCAGAAGTGGTGCGGTCTCCCACAGGTGTGTTTTGCATATTCTTTATTCACACACCCCATGGACTTCCTTCATTCACTTTCTAAAGGGGTCTCCTCTAGGTCATGTTACACTGGTCCCTACACTAGGTCATTGTGAGAGTCTAGCTGTTATATGAGAAGAAATAAAGTATTGTATTCTGCATTGTAAATGTATTTCTGATAAATTCTTACCTCCGCTTGCCCTTCCTCCCAACTTCCAGTGTCTTTTTCTTTTTATGTTACTCAATCTCGAAGTGAAGTTGAGCTAGCTGTGCTAGGAGTTGTGTCACAATCCTGTTGGTGGAGGGTTGTTGCATGCTCATCTGCATGCTATCACGCAATAATCTCATGTGAAAACACATGAGGGTAGGTGGGAATAGTATCCAAGGCTAGTGGTGAGCAAAACTTTGTGCATATAGAGAGTAGTACAAGTCGAGAAAAGCTGTTATGGGAGAGAAGGTAAGAATCTATTGGAAATACATTTTCAGTGTAGGAAAATGTTAACTTTAATTCACATAAAAATTTATTTCCAACATTCTGTCTCACTCTGAACATTACTGTGAAACCTACATTTCAAATCTGTTTTCTATCAAAATATCATAAGTGTGCTGCATTGTATTTCTTTTTCTTTTGCCATTAAACTTACAATTTTTTTGTTTATTTTCATGAGACACAGTAAGGGTAATTAATTTCAAAACTTTCCTATCCCTATTCAAGTCTATTGATACCATGGTGTTTTCAAAAAGGAAGATCTACTTTTCTTGTGTTCTTGGCAATGTAATTTGGAAAGATCTTCATTTTCATAGAAAATTGGGCAAAAGATATACATATTTTTCATTAGAAAATATTAATATAAAGATTTTATTATTAGTCAATCACTTGTTAAAGTTGGGTTGAAACAAACCAAATTATTAAATCTGACCAGGCAAGCTATGTTGTATTTTGCTTTTATTTAATAGAAAAAGTTTAAATAATAAATGCTTAGGAATTTTTGATCTTGAGAAAGTTTTTTTTATATAATTTTTCAGCTGTATGTTTATTTTCAAATATGTTTGCTGTCTGAATGGATGAGGTTCAGAAGTGACTGAAAGTGACCATTAGTTAATTTGAATGTTGTGTAGTTCTTCATTATTTGTTTATGAGTTCATCTGTTTCTCAGATTAGATGGAGTTCGGGAACGACTGAGATTAACTGATAGTGAGTTTGAAAGTGCTAGAAAAAGAGCCAAAAAAGCAAAACAAGTTTTTGAAAAAGTGAAGAGGGAGCGTTATGACAAATTCATGAGTTGTTTTGACCATGTCTCTAATAAGATTGATGACATTTATAAGGTAAGATACCTACTTAAAATCTTATTAAACTAAATTTAAACGTGCTACAATGTCTTCAGCTTTATTCTGCAGACTTATAAGAATCACTTTCATTCCTGAAAAGCATGAAATGTTTTGAAATTTCCCTCATATATTGTTGTATGTACTTTATGAAATATCTCTTGTATTTTATCTATGAAATGTTTTTTTTATAAGTGTGAGACTGTGTGACAATGCAGTATCTTTGTAATTCAGTAATCCTCATTATTTGAACCAGACCTGTTAATATTTCACTTTTAGGAATTTTATTTTTTAATTGTAATATCTATTCCTCTAAAAAGGGAAAATGAATTCATGTAATATTTTTCATTTGATATGTAATAATTCTCAAAAAAGAACATAATTCACCAGCTTCACTTTATTATTGTATTAGATTCTCCAAAAACATTCTAGTACATTTTCAAATATAGAAAAAAAATAATTGGTAGTTTTTTAAGTTGTATTTTTAATATTCAAATTTAGACGTTTGTTTGCTAGAAGGTGCATGATGCAATAACTAGAAATTTCATGAAAGTTATAAATGTAAATGTTTCCTGCATATATAGAAATATGAGTACAATATAAATACAAGATTCAGTGAGTTAATGAGTAATCAATGAGTGATTCAATTCAGTATTAATAATGAAGGAGTTAGGTAGAGTTATCACATCTATTCAGTTACTCAGTGAGTTAGTCAACATGTTTGCTAGCAAGGAAATACAAGATCAAGAAGAAAGAGGAAGAAAATTAAAAGATGACCAAGAAAGAAAAGAGATTAACAAATAAAAGAACACAAAGAAGAAATTTACAGATTAAAAGAAGATCAAGAGGTAAGAGATTTAATATTTGAAGAAGAATAAGAAGAAAACTTAATCTGATTAAAGACGAAACTTATGAAGCTATTGAAGATATACATAGGGATTATAACATCAGAATTGAAGAAGTACAAAACGACATTACTGAATTAAAAGCAAAGTATAAATGGGGCATCCATTTATGTGCAAAATGATTGTTTTAATAACATTTAAAATGAGTAGAAGGACATCTATGAAGCACAGAAAGATCAAGCTCAATGAGGTAGAAAAGAATATCAATGATAGAAAAACATTTGCAAAATGGATTGGTAAATGCAGAAATTGAACTAGCCACACCTCTTTCTACATCTGCCTCAGAATTCTAATCTAAAACACCATTTACTCTATGATATGGAATAGGAGAATGTATTTGGTTTACACCTGTTACCATTACTGCTGTGACTGACTGCAAGACCTTCCTTGGCTCTCCAGCCATGATGCTATCATACCAAGTTCTAGAACGTAGCTGGCTGTATAAACAACATCACCCAATCAAGAAAAGAAACCAATGAGCTATAATTGAAAAGTACCATGCTCAATTTGAACTAATTTCCAGAGTGAATGAGTGAAATAGTAAACAACAAGCTCTTCATTTTGCTGCCAATTTAAAAGAACCAGCTTTAACAACATTAAGCAACCTTCCAGATTAGAACCATAACAAATATCAAGCATTAGTAACTGCCTTATACAACAGTTTTGGAGTGACATACTAAAAGGAAGTAGCCAAAGCAAAGCTCAAGAGTAGAGTATGGAGGAAAGAACAGACCTTAGCCAAACTTGCAGAAAATGTGGAAGGGCTCACCCAGTTATCTTACCTAGATGATTCATATGAAATGATGTATCCATTGGCACATGACCAACTTATTGATGCCATAACAGACGAGGATGTGAAAATTAGGTTTAAGCAAAATAGGTTAAACTTTCCAATTGGTGATGGAACTTGAATCCATTAAATTTGCAGATAAATAAACTAAAGACACCATCTAGAGGTTATAGGCTCATCAGCTGGAATAGTATTGAAACATCACCACCCTCCCTGATGATAGTCTAGAAGTACTGAAAGGATTAGTTAGATAACTAGTTACATAGAAGAAATAAACCATAAGACAACAGATGTTTGACATATTGCCAGGAACTGCATGTAGAGAATAATACCTTCTCCAATGGACCTTGTAATTTAGGTTGAATAAATACAATACCTCATAAGATTGATACTGGGCATGCAGCCCTAATACATCAGTTAGACAAAAATTCTTACATGAAAAGCACACTAAAGCTTTGAAAGAGGTAGAAGCTGTGGAGGAGGGTGGAGTCATAGATCCAAATACTGGTATTTGAGCATCACCTATTATACTTTTTAAGAAGAGGGATGGATCCACAAGGTTCTGTGTGGTATACCAGAAGGTGAATGAAGTCACAAAGATGGATGCCTACCCACTCCTAATAATTTGCTTTACTTTGGATTATTATTTGATAAAAATGGTTTTTAAATGTGGATGTGAAGAGTGGATATTAGCAAGTGCAAGTCAAGGAAGCAAGTAGAGACAAGGCAGCCTATACTACAAGAAATGGGTTGGGTTAATTTGTTGTTACCATTTGGATTATGAAATGCATCTGCAATGGAGTGTGCTATCTCTGAACTACTTGGGATGTTATACTCATATACTTGGATGGCATAATCACTCATGGGAAGACCTTTGATAATGCTTATGATGGGCTAAGAAAAGTTCTGGACTGTTAAAGAAAGAAAACCTTAAGCTGAATCCCAAGAAGTGTTAGTTGTTACATCAGCAGAGAAGTATCTGTACATTCATCTAAGATTATTGAATTTGTTCAGAAATGGCTCATACCAAAGAACTTGAGTGAGGTAAGAAGATTTCTTAGACTATGCTCTTTGTTGTTTTGTAAAATCAGTCTGACAATAGCTCATTCTCTACATAAGTTTCCTGAAAAACCAAATAAGTTTTTTTTTTACTACTGATTATGAACAAGCATTGAACAAAATGAAGAAACGAATTGCCTATTGAGAGTTATCACATCTTTTCGGTTACATAGTGAGCTAGTCAGTGGGTTTGTTCTTAATAACATTAGTGAGGAAATTCTTCAAATAAGCTTATAAGTAAGTAAGGCTTATGTACCATAAGTCTCATAATTTTTGTTTAAATGTTGTTGATGAAGTTAAACCTACAATTGAACATACCCTGTAAAAATGTTATTGAACAAATAAATTAATTGATTGTCATTATGTGTACTGAACTTGGTATTACTTTTACCAAATAATCCAGAAGAATCTGCCCAATGATAAAACATATTACAAGAGTACTTTATTTGAAAAATTAAAGAAACTTTTTTTTTCAACATGTACACACTTTTTTATTTCAAGTATTTTCTATATGAGTGTGCTTTTATCACTTTTGCCTTTGTATCATCTCCTATAGGCACTGACTAACAACCAGAGTGCCCAAGCTTTTCTTGGACCAGAGAACCCAGAGGAACCATACCTAGAAGGTATTAACTATAATTGTGTGGCCCCTGGTAAACGGTTTCAGCCAATGAGTAACCTTTCTGGTGGTGAAAAAACAGTAGCAGCTTTGGCTTTACTCTTTGCCATCCACAGGTAAGAATTTCTTGCATAATGATAAACTTGACTGTTCTTAATATTTTCAGAATTTTGCATATTCTTCTTTCTTATTTAATTAAAGATAATAGTATTATTTTTAAAATGGAAAATAATAAGTACAGATATGTTTTTTAAGAATATAAGTTTATTTCTATTTTGCAAAGAGTTAATAAAACTGAAAAACAATACTTCATAACATTAATATTTCATTTTTGTTGGTTTGAACTAAAAATGCATAAGATTTCTAAGACTAAGTGAAAGAGATATTTTTTCCAAGCAATGCATCACCCACATAAATTCTAAAAGGCCTGTTAACCAAACTAGACAATAATGTTAAATATTTGGGTTTGAGAAAGGTTCTAGGACTATGAAAGTTGACTAACTAGGTTATGCTGAGTTCTCTCTGTTATGCTTATGTAAAGATTTTCATTCAGTTTAAAGTTTGTTGAAACACTGTCTCACTCCCAAAGTTCCCAAACATTTGTAACAAAAGACTTTACATTATTTCATACCTAAGATGACAAAACATTGAATTTTGTGTCCTTTCTCTCCAGTTATCAACCAGCTCCATTTTTTGTGTTAGATGAAATTGATGCTGCACTGGACAACACAAATATTGGCAAAGTAAGTTTTTATGGTCAGCAGTGAAAGTCGTATAGGTTTTAGAATCAAGAATAGGAAAATTATAGTGAAATTTAGTGTATTTTCATTTTTTACTGTAAATGTGTTGAAGTAAAAATGTTTTCAACACTTTACAGCTACTTTCTCTAACATTTTTATCTAATATTTTTATTAAAGGTTGCTAGGTTTATCCGAGAACAAACTGAAACGTCCTTCCAATGTGTAGTTATATCCCTGAAAGAAGAATTCTATGGTCATGCAGATGCTCTTGTAGGAATTGTCCCAGATGTAAGTGTCAAGACTTTAAGTTCCTTAGTTGCTCTATCTTGTGATTGTTAGGATAACACAGTAACAACCAGTGCACTGAAACACCATAACTGCAGTGTACCTTGTTGAGAAGGCACTGTAACACCCAGTACATTGAAACATTATGACTGTTGGCATTATGGATTGTTTAAAGGGTAATATGACAGCCAGTGTATTGGAATGTCATGACTGCTTAATATTATTGATTGTCGAGTGTTGGATGTACAAGACTGTTTACTGTATGTGTTATTATGTAATTTCTTTTGTGAGTTAATATTTAATGATTGTCTAGTTTCATAACAAGAGTTTTAAAAGTTAATCATTTTAAAGGCAAAAGTTATGACAAGTTTAACTGCATAACTCAGTAAGAGTTTTAAATTGTGTGTGTGGTTCAGTTGTTGTAGTATTGTTGACTCCAAACTACTCAAATCTTCAGTATTTTTATCATTATCTTAAGTGAACAACATATAAATATAGATGATCAAGCGAGCACAAGTCAAGTGCAGTTCAGTCAGAAAATTAGTTAGCAAAAGAAAACATGAAGTTAGCCAGTGTGTGAGTGATTAACCATAACAGGTGATATATTAAAGTGAGTTTAGAGAAAATTCGAGGCCTCATTGAACAATGTATATATATAGACAACCAAGAGAATGCAAGTCAAGTGCAGTTCATTCAGAAAATTAGTTAGTGAAAGAAAGCGTGAAGTTAGCTGGTGTGTGAGTGATTAGCCATAACATGTGATATTTTAAAGTGAGTTTGCAGTTTAATAGAAATAATGAGAATAATTTGTCTTGCCAAAGGGTGTTCTAAAGTAATTGAACCCATCTATATGGATTTTAATTAAAAGGAGACAAATATTTAAAGTTTGATATACAACTGTGGTAACTTTGGGGGGTAACATAAGTGAATTATTCACTGATACTATTCTGATAAGAGTAGAGAAAAATAATTCATCTTGTCAATTGGATTCTAAAGTAATTGAATCAACCTATGTGGACTTTTGACAAGAAAAGAGAATTATTTAGAGTTTGTGACACAACTGTGATATCCATAATGTAAAGAATTTATGTACATAGTTGGACTTGTTTTGAATATATTATTTTAAAACAAGTGGAATGTGTGCTGTCCATCTATTGTCGATTTTTATCATCAACAAGTCACAGTCACCTACTGTAGAAGAATCCTCAGCTCACTCGTATTTAAAATCATGACATTGAGAGGGTACTATAACAAGCAATGTTGAAACATCATGATTGCTGAGAGGGTACTGTGACATCCAGTGCATTGAAACATGATGACTGGTGTGTATTATGGATTGCTGAGAAAGTACTTTTGAACATTAAAACAGCATGGCAGTTTTGCATTATGGATTGTTGAGAGGGTACTGTGACAGCAGTGAATTGAAACATCATGACTGGTATGTATTATGGATTGTTTAGAGGATACTTTGACAACCAATGCACTGAAACATCATGACTGTCATATTTTATGGATTGTTGAGAGGTTGCTGTGATTGCCAGTGCATTGAAACATCTTGACTAGACCCGGGTGATTAATGATATTTAGTAATCAGTTAGTACAGTGTTTCTCCAACCATGGTATGTACAAGAAAAAACGAAAAAGTGGTTGGCAGTGGCTGCTGCCAGAGAGTTTGACTTCCTCTTAGTCAGCAGTTTGCCAACAAATAAAGAAATATGATCAGTTGGCAGTGGGTGCTGAAAGTCAGTTGTGTTACCTTCAGTCAGCAGGTAAACATTAGTGACAGTGGCAGATAGCCTTATTAGCTTTGCCATAACAAAGACAGGGTGAGCAAACATGATAGCTATATTTTGATTAGTTGGTATAGTTAAAAATAGTTATGATTAGCTACACTAATTTTGATTATTTGATTATTTTTGTAACAATTGATATAATTTTGATCGGTCAGTTAGTTTATGGGACACTATTTCATGTCATCCCTGCTAATAGATATATATTGCAAACCATGGTGTCTGTGTGAGAATTCATCTGTCCCCCATTTGAAAAGCTGAGCACACAGGCAAAGCTCAACATTCACTTTGGAAATGATGGGATAACAGACATGAATAATGTTGATTCCAAATTTTATTTTACTAGCAGTATATTCTACACTAAACTGTTAGGAATTTATCACACTATCATTCACGTTTCAAAATGTGACATAACTTAAAGAATAAAATGTAGATTTACCATATGTTATTGTTGAGTGGCTCTAAGCATGACTGAAATGTTCAACAATTGCTTTTCGCAGTAAGCGTTATAAGTAGCTCAGAGCTTTGGCTCTGAGTGAAACCAAAAGTGCAACACAATTAACCTTTTTAAAGTCCATGAAATAATTTAAATTGACAGATTAACTTAAACTTTTCCCATCACTGGGGACAGGTACTTTTGCTTGTAATTGAATAAATCACCCACCTCTATCTGCTTCCGGATGATTTATGGGATAATGTTATAGCCAAAAATAATTTTATTCACATTACTGTTTACTTGCTTAGGCATACCACACCACAAATTTAAAGTGTTTTGCTTTTTACAGCCTGGAGAATGTACCATCAGTCGTGTTCTCACCTTGGATCTCACAGAGTACCAGGAGTGAATTCTAACCTAGCAGTGTTCTTTCTTTTATATCTATGTATATGTACATTATGAAACTGTGAAGTTGTTTCATTTTATTTTTACCTATACTTTGTATTGTTTTTAATCAGATTTTAATTGGAGGAGAAGAATAACAATGTTTTTGTTTTGTTTTAACTTTACAGTTTTATTCTATAAATTAAAATAAAAACTGTTCGAGCAGTTGCAAAGCAACGCATTAATTGTATCTGATCAGGGGTTAATTCTTGTATTTATTAAATCTTTTTTAAGTGTGATATAGGCATAATGTAAGAAAAGTCTGAATTTTTTTCTGCTCAGGCAATCGTGATATTGTTCCATCTGTTAAGTGGTTCAGGCTACCTAGTGAAACCTATAAAACCTGTATTTTTAATTTTTTTTACAATATATCAAAAAATTTTAGAAACCTATAGATTTGAAAACAAACCTATACTTTTACCCAAAACAGATTGCTGCAAAATATTTGATACTCTAGTCAATATAGTATTATAATTATCCTATACAGGCATATGGAAATCTAACAATATTGCAGAATTTCTGAAATGAAGGAATTTCAGACTTTATTATCAGCATTATCATAGTAAAGTCTGTCATCACACACAAAGTGATAAATTTATTCATGGAAATTTTAGAGGTGAGTATAGAAATTCACATTTAGTGTTAGTCAAAAACAAATTGTTTACATATATATTCAACTCTATATTTTGGTTTGTGAAACCATAATTTTCTCTATATTTTTAGAGAGAGGAAACTTTAAAAAAATCTTTATTTTTGCATTGGCCTGTTTTTATATCTGAACTATCTTAAAGTCTTAGAAAGTTTGTTTCAAATTTATTAAAGAAATGAACTACAGATTGTAAAAAATATAATAATAAGGCTAAATCTAAAATTGTAAGTTACAAAATACATTCATTCTTAAATGCAAAAATGTTAATCAGAATTTTTTAACCACTTTAACTAACATAAGTTTAGAAAAATGTCATTGAATTGGATCTCATTTAATTGAAGTTTCTTCATATTTGTTACTAAGAAATGGCTTGTTTTATTGAAAAATATTTTTTTCTTGGTTTTCAGCATTGTTGTGATAGTCTGTGTTGGATATTTATTATATGTAAGTAAACATACTGGTAGAAAGTGTAATATGTATTGAGAAGTTTTTCCAGTGTTTTAATGTATTTATTATTCATGGTGTCCAAGCTACATTAACAGGTTCACTGCCATGTGCCCCACTGGTGGGTCAGAACCAACTTTTAGTTATGGGCCGCATAACACACTGGTGGATCACATATTACAAGTGGCTTCAATGAGCTAATTAATATTAGTATAGTTACCCATATAAATATTAGACACCTGGGTTAAGTAAAAAAGAAAAGTGTGGTTGGTACTAGGATAGGGATTATTAATACTACTAATGGCAGTGAACGAATGTATTGAACAAAGAATTTGTTTTCTGTGTTCTATGTTTCTATATAGGCTCTATTCTGTGGTACTTAGAAGTATTAATCATGTCACTGGCAGCTGTGAAACTCCATTGTTAAAGATTGTTTTGTTTCTAAATCATTGAAATTTTACAGATGGTTATAGAAAGTTTCCTTTATTATTAGTCGATTATAAGTTATTTATATGTATTTAACTCTGTATTTTGGTTTTTGAAACTACAATTTTCTCTATATTTTTGGTCAAAGAAAACTTTATTTTTGCATTGTTTTGTTACCTGAGTGGCCTATTTTTTTTTCTCAACTATTTTAAAGTGTTAGTAAGTTTGTTACACATTTATTTCAGAAATCCACCATAGAATATAAAAAAATAAAATTGTAAGTTATGCAACATGTTCATTGTTAAATAAATTAAAATGCAAGGTGATTTACTAAGCTATTTTTTATGTCTTCTTAAATTTACAGAAATAAATTCAGTAAAAAAATTTAACTGTAAATGTTTTTTTTCTTCCACATTGCTGAAAATCAAAGGACAAATTAAGAGGAATGTGGGAAAAAACATGTCTAGTTAACTTGTTTTTGTAACAATTACTAGGCCTGTTGGTTTTCGAATGTTTCACTGTCTTTCAACATTTAGGCCATAAATTTTAAAGTATTATACCATATATACAAACAGCAATCATATTGTTGGTGTGAAGGTGCTTTGTAGTCACTATGAGAAAAACCTATACACTGGATAGGTGAAGTGAAGAAAAAGTGTCATTGGCCACTATTCAGTTCATCACATTATACAGCTGCACAATATCAGATATAATAAACATAGTATTCTAAAAATTGTTTAATCTCAAAGTCCAAGTTCAAGGGAGGTCCAGTTCAATCTACACTTTGATCAATGTGGGTTATTGGGTTATACTACTTTCAGATAATTCCACTCCTCATCAGTAACCATGAACACAAACTAACCAAAGAGAGATAAGCTGGACCGAAATTGTTTTGTTTCAAGAGTAAATAAAACCAACATTAAAACTAACAAATATTTTTATTTCTTACTTTTTATGTTCACATGTCATGCA
>NW_013665840.1:421776-424671 GCF_000517525.1 Limulus polyphemus | reverse complement strand
GAAACTAATTATAACCCAATAACACATGTTGATAAAAGTGTAAATTGAACTGGACCTCCCTTGAACTTAGACTTCCAGATTAAAAATATTTTGAAATACTAAGGTTATTTAATATATAAATAGTGTTTTACAAAATTTCATTGTCCAGCCTAACTGATGGGTTCTCTTATTGAATGAAAAGCTTACTGGGCAGGGACTTGTGGGAGACAAAAGACAGATCTAAAATGCTGTTTTTTACACAACTCTGAATTTGAGATGCAATGGGCAAGTTAAAGAGAATGTGGAAAGAAAACATCTGCATTTAACTTATTTTTATTACAGTTATTGGGTTTATTGGTTTTCCAATATTTAACCTGCTTTTGGCACTTAAACCATAACTTTTACTTTTTTAATCAATTTAACTAAAATAAGTTTTAAAAAATGTCACTGACATGAATCTCATTTAGTTGAAGTTTGTTATTTGTTACTAAGAAATAGCAGATATTTTATTAAAAAGATTTTTCCCAGGTTTTCTGCAATGTTTGAATATTTATAATGTGTAAGTAAACATACTGGTAGAAAGTGTAATATATATTGAGAAGTTTTTTTCGGTGTAATAATATAGTTTATTATTCATGGTGTCCTAGCTACATTAAACAAAGAAAAATTATTTGTTCTGTGTTTTTGTATAGGCTTTATTCTGTGGCACTTAGAAGTCTTAACCATGTCGTTTGTGGCTGTGAAACTTCGTTGGTAAAGATTTCTTTGTTTCTAAATCAAAGTTAATGTTCATTTTGTGTCATATATGTTTTTTATTTTATAGAAATCAATAAGGTCATTATAGTGTCTAGTAGTTTGTAGGAGTATATTAAATGTTGTTGCTGTTTTTCAAAGTTATGCTGTTTGTATGTGGATGGATATGTACAGTCACTTTTGCAACATTCCTTTTAAAAACAAGTCTAAACACTTCTTTGTTGTTAGGGTGGGTTATCAGTAAATACTCATGATGTCACTGAAAGTGATTCACTAAACTTTTACAGTTTAACTTCCTGCTCCTTTAAAAGTTACACATACAAAAAAACTGAATTCCAGAAACACTTGAGTTATTAGGTTCTTGAATTGAGATTTATTTACCTTTTTTTTCCTCCTATGCATTTTGTAAATACCCATCAACTTCCATCCTTATCAGAGTTAGGTTACCCATCTCATTGTTACAAGTGTTAATCTATGATCTGAACTTGGAGAAAACTAAATATTTCTTTAAATAAATAAGAAAAGATCAACAGTAGAAAAGTAATAAATTAATGTGGTATATATATATAGTGAGAGAGAAGACTTGTTAGATTGAAAAACGTGATAATTAATGTAACAGTAACTTTAAGAAGTGAATTTGTTTTGTTGTTTTTTTCTATTAAAAATAGCAACTGAAATTTTGCTGGTGAAACTTTCTAGAAATGTTCTGCAGAATGCCACTGGCTCACTAAACTTGTGTATCTCACACATTAATCCCAGTAGAGAAGAATAACTGGTATAACTTTTTTTTTAACAGTTAAACAGCCCAACATGTTTAATTTAACAGTTAAAAAGCCTAACATGCAGTATAGTTTATCATAATGACACCAGTTTTACTTGAATAAGATCTCTGTGTATTGTTATCCCTTTAGATGAAAAAAAGCTTTGCTTTCTGAAACTCCAAATCTGGGTTTTGTTTTCTATACCCTCCCCCAGTAGCTAAGCTGTAAATCTGAAGGCTTATAATGCTAAAAAACTGGGTTTTCTATACCTATGGAGGGCACAACACAGATAGCCCTTTGTATAGCTTTGTACTTAACTACAAACAAACAAAAATGTGTTTTATTGGTGATTTGATAAGAAATGTTGTTTTCCTACTTTGTTGTTGTTTCAACTTCCATCACTGCTTCTTTAAAGCTTAAACTATTAACTTCAGTTTTTGACTTTTTTAAAGTTGATTGTGTCCACTTTACTATCTTACTATTCATAGCTACCTTCTGTCTTCAATAAACAGTATTAGCAAAATTATTATATGTAGCCTTTTCTCTTTTAAAATACACTACAGTGCATACTTTGTATCAAAATTTAATAAGAAAAATCATTGCAAAGCCAAAAGAAAAGAAAATGGCTAGGTGTTGATTACAGGAACACCTCAGAGTCAGAGAAAGTTGATTAAAGAAAAACTAAACAGCAAGACAAGTTCCTAGAAGCTGCAAATTCTTAAAGGAAAAGCACAGCAACAAGGAAAGTAGCTGGAAAGTGATAAAAGGAGAACCCAAACAGCAAGGAATGTTGTTAAAGGTAAATAAAGAAAAACTTTAACAGCAAAGATAGTTATCAGAGATATTATTGAAGGAACAGCACAGCAACAAGGAAAGTTGCTGGAAGATGATTGAAAGATAATCCCAGTAGCGATACAAGTCACTGGATGATGATTTAAGGAAAAAAAACCCAGTCAACATGGATGGTTGCTGGGAATGATTAAAGAAAAACCCAATGTTATGTCCGTCTCGAATTTAAACCTTTATAAGAGATACGTTGACGACACTTTTATTGTATTCAGAAAGGCAAACCGTGTCAAAAAGTTTCAAGATCACTTAAATTCAAAGCACAAGAATATCGAGTTCACGATTAAAGTCTAAGCTGCCTTTTTTAAATCTAGAAGTCATCAACCGGAACAACAGGTTCGAAACTAAATATACACCTGGAAAAAAGTTAAGCACCCCAATATTTTTCAGGATTGCTTATTGAAAATAAGGTTTAATTTTCATGATGTTGAACAATGTTCATAATTTCAAACATAATTAAAAGGATGTGAGCGTTCAGGTGTGACATTTAAATCAGGCGCGTTTTTTTCCCCACGTGCAACTTGCTCCCTTCTTCACGTCCAATATGCACTATTTT
>NW_013665840.1:415763-420776 GCF_000517525.1 Limulus polyphemus | reverse complement strand
GAGCTTTCACTGACAATACTTATTAAAGATAATTTTAAGCGTGAAAACTGTCCATATTTTGATGTCATGATATGTAAATTGTTATTTTACGGTGATAATCTTGTTTTCTTGTGCCCAATAATGCATAATTTCATTTTATAAACACGTTTAGATTGAATGGTAATTTATAATCAGTCACAAGAACGTCGAATCTGAATCACTTGAAAAAAGCACGGGGGTGCTTAACTTTTTTCCAGGTGTATACTACCACAAACGAACATTTTCTGGCCTGTACTGTCATTTCAGCACATTTATACCTGACTGTTACAAAACTAATTTAATAAGTATTTTAGTTCATAGAAGCATACAAACTTACCAGCTCTTATGGTTATTTTCATGATGAACTTATTAATATTAAAAAAAATATTTGATTAAAAATTCCTTCCTTCTAGCACTCATCAACAAAAGTATTTTTGAATATACCAGTAAGGTTTACAACCCCAAAATTCCTGGCCTCAACGTTCCTAAATGTCCTATCACCTTCATGTTACTTTTCACTGGTTACCACGGCATCAAACTAAAAAGTAAAATCAAAAGTATTCGGCAATCAACTTATCCCCAAGTGAGCCTAAGAGTAATTTTCAAACCGAACAATTACGCAATTTTTTCCTGTTTAAAGACAAAATACCTCCTTCAAAAAATCGTTGGTAGTATACAAATATTTGTGTCCTTGCTGAAGGCAACTCTGTATTGGGTCAACGACTCGAACCTTGGCTACTAGAATCAAGGAACATGCGCACAACAGCCCTTTAAATAACTCATGAATTTACAACCACCTAAGCAAAGATTGTAACGAAAACCTGAACAGTGAACACTTCAGAATAATAGACTCAGCGAAAGATGAATGGATGCTAAGAAAAAAGGAAGCACTCCTAATTTGTAACCTACAACCTAAGCTGAACAAACTAGTCATGTCACTGGATTTCAAACTATGATCAACTCATCGTGCCTGAGATGGGCAAAAAACGAAAACTCTTATGGTTTATGTTGTTGGTGAATCCATCTACACAGCTACGATTTCACGACCTGTTACTTAGTTTTTCTGTAAATGAATAACCCTTATGTGGTATTTTTGCATATTTTAGTTTTTTCACAAAGTATTCACATAAACACCGGTTTGTTACGTTTGTAGTTGTTTTATATGCTGATATATTTATGACATCCTACAAGAACAAAAAAAGTATCCGTTTATAAAGAACTATTAGGCATGGCCAGGTGGATAAGGCGCTCGACTCGCAATTTGAGGGTCGCGGGTTCGAATCCCCGTCCCACCAAAGATGTTCGCCCTTTCAGCCGTGGGGGTATTATAATGTGACGGACAATCCCACTATTCGTTGGTAAAAGAGTAGCCCAAGAGTTGGCGGTGGGTGGTGATGACTAGCTGCCTTACACTGCTAAATTAAGAACGGCTAGCGCAGATAGCCCTCGTGTAGCTTTGCGCGAAATTAAAAAAACAACAAACAAACGAGAACTAGTAAAGTCTACGCTGTGCTGTCATAACCTAGTAAGGAGAATTTTATCTTGGTTATTCATTGAAGTTTCTGCATGAACCATCAAAATCTCTACTTTCTTTATCACCACTAAGAATTCAGTAAACTAATAACTGTTTGTAGGACTAACGACATGTTTACAGCGTCATCGTATCTGTATGTACTAAAAACTGCTTGTACAACTCACAAAATGTTCACATCGTCATCGTTTCTGTATGTACTAAGGACTAGTAACTGCTTGTGCAACTAACGAAATGTTTACAGCGTCATCGTTTCTGTATGTACTAAGAACTAATAACCAGCTTATACAAGTAACGAAATTATTACAGCGTCATCAGTCATCGTTTCTTTATGTACTGAAAACTACCTGCTTACACGGCTAACGAAATCTTTAAAGCGTCATCGGTTCTGTATGGCAGAGTGTATGTACTAAGACTAAGTATACAGGGTGTGGCCTAGTAGTTATCCTACTTGATCTGCGAATCATAGGATTCAATGTTTGTATAAAAAAATCGCTCTGTTCTTTGGGTCGTAAATGCCTCTAAGAGCCATATATATAAACCATACTATCATGTTAAAAAAGAGTAGCCTAAGAGTTAGCTGTATATGTTGTTGATTATCTGCCTTCCCTCTTGTCTCTCAGTTTAAAATTATGGAGAGATGTCCACCAAAGTAACAAAACATACAACTTACCTCTTAAGCAAGTGTTACTGTTAACGAGTGATTTAGTTTTTAAAAATACTACAAAAGTAGAAATGTCAACCAAAGCAGTTTTTTAAAAAAATATTATATTTCACTATGAACAGTCTTGTTTCGTTTTTAATAAATAATTGTATGACCAAACAGATGGGATTTCAATGGAATTAAAGTCGACTCCCTGTATTACCAATCTTTTGTAATGTGCAAAAGATGAACTAAGATTAATAAATTGTACAGAGAAATCAAACCAATTCCATGTGGAATATATGCAGATGATGCGTTTGTGGTTTTTATAAAACAAGTCCAAGTAAGGCAATTGCTTGATTACTGGAATAAACTATATACCAGAACTGTTGAAGAACAACGTAGCTTGCAGCTTTTGAGGTCAACAATCCTTTATATAAGGCCAGATGTTCCACCGCAAAAAAATACTTCAAAACCTCTTTGACATGAATTACAATAATATATAACTATTCATGCCCTCTTAGGTATTGCTTAAAGTCTTAAACTATTCAAGTAATATGGGCATGCACCAAGGAATACTCGTAAAAGAACGTAGGATGTGATGTACAAGAGCACGCGTGAACTGTGATATTTCCGATCACACCAAACATGCTCGCCCTTTCAGCCGTGGGGGCGATATAAGTTACGGTCAATCCCACTGTTCGTTGGTAAAAGAGTTGGCGGTGCTAGGTGATGAGTAGTTGCCTTCCCTCTAGTCTTACACTGCTAACTTAGAGACGGCTAGCGCAAATTGTCCTCGTGTAGCTTTGCGCGAAATCCATTACAAATAAACACATTTCAGCTCACAGCAACCGCTTTACAATCATTGGTTCAGCTGATTGTGAGAGAATTAAATATGCATTCACTGTTCATAAAAACTTTAAGATCTGGGCTTGACTTAAACCCAATTTTAATCTCATTAAGACTGAAACTGTGAGTAAAATTATTTTCTATCGATGTGCACGAAAGTAAATTTATTCATCGAGCTAATAATGCCGATCTTATCTTGAAATAAAGTATAATTCTGTTAGGAAAACATTATTATTAAACACACTTCACAGGAAACCATTGTGAAAGAAATCGTATGAGAACAAAGAAAGATCAAGAACTGTAGTTTGTAAACAATACTTTAGTTTAACATGTAAATTTAATCTGTTAAGATCAATTTATAAACAAAATTTGAAGAAGCGGAGCATTTCAGTTAACACTGGTAAAGAAAACTCGATATTAGAATTTTAAAAATACACACAAGCCATTTAAATCAGTAACTTTTTTAAATTACTGATCACTGTAAGTAAAATTTTAATATGTAAATACAATATTTAGAGAAATCAAAGAGCAGATGACAGTCATTAGATTATTTATTGATTAGTATCGATATTTTCAATTGTGTACTATTCTCACTCTCACAAAAAGCTATAGATAAGTTGTTTGTTTATTTTTGAATTTCGCGCCAAGCTACACGAGGGCCATCTGCGCTAGCCGTCCCTAATTTACCAGTGTAAGACTAGAGGGAAGGCAGATAGTCATCACCACTCATTGCCAACTCTTGGGCTACTCTTTTACCAACGAATAGTGGGACTGAACGTCACATTATAACGCCCCACGGCTGAAAGGGCGACCACAGATTATAAGGCGAGCGCCCTAACCACCTGGCCATGCCAGGCCAAATAATTTGAGTAATCCACTCTAACTAATTAAGAGGTTCATCAGAAAATATTTTCTAGAATTGCGTATGTCTCAGTTTGATCGGACTAAATAAATAAAAAAACTTGAGATAATATTATTTGAGAGAGGAAGAAAGAACTATCAATTTGAACAAGATAAAACGTAGCACTACATTAATGTTTCAGTGAGTATTGACAACAGACGTGATTAGTGGATGATACTTACTCGCTATGCTCATTAGAATTATCTATTTTGAGAATGACGCTCGTACTTCCAGTGTTTTGTCGCCAATAACGCCAGTTGGTCATTAGTTTAAAACGTTGTTGTTTTTTTAGCGCAAAGCTTCGATGGGCTACCAGCACTCTGATCACTGCGGAGACACGAACACGGGATTTTAGCGTTGTAAGTCCTTACTCTTACGGCTAATCGACCCACCGGAGGACTAATTAAAAGGGTCTGTTTGTTTGAAGTTAAGCACAAAGCTACACAAGGGGCTGTCTGTGCTCTGCCCACCACGGATATCGAAACCCGGTTTCTAGCGTTGTAAGTCTGAAGACATCCCGCTGTGCCACTGGGGGATGATTAAAAAGGAAGGAAGGTATTCTGTTTTTACCTTTAGATAAGAACACTTACTATAATAGCTGGGGGAAAATAGTCTTTGATACTTTTGAACCCTTACACAATTAGCGAGACTATAAAACTGAGACTAAAGGAATTTTCCGTTAAGACTAGTCACGTTAGTCCGTTAAGACTGAAAAATATGGGAGGAATGACTCTGAGCGATATACGATTAGTATAAGAATGAGATCAACTCAGTTCAATATATGTGTTTTTTATAATGTTGTAGGCTATGCATTTTTAAAGATATTTATGCAGTTTGGCCAGAAGAAGTTTTTGTGTAGCGTGGTAAGTGTAGCTTTATGACTAGAACATTCTTGAAAGTTTAGGAAATGAGCCATATATATTATATATATTTTTACGCCTCTGTGTTCGTTTGTTAATTTCCCGGTATAAATTCTCCCCGAGGAACTTCAGAGATACAAGTCCTTTCTTAAATAAAACTAGTTTATTATTTCTCAATTCAACTTTTGCAATACACTTAATTTCCACAGTC
>NW_013665840.1:407158-414809 GCF_000517525.1 Limulus polyphemus | reverse complement strand
TACACTGGCTCCTCATATGTCCTTGCTCTCCACAGTTCCACAGTGGGTAGCAGCATTTCCTGCTGTGGCATCTCCCCTGTGTTGAAGTTGGCAGCATTGAGCTCTCTTGTGTCCAGGTTTGTTACAGTGCCAGCAAAGTCCCTCAAACTTCTCCAAAAGCTCCCGTCTTCTGGCCTTGAATCCTGATGACTGTACCAACCTTGGTACCTCTGTGCTGGACTTAATGTAGGATTCAAATTCAAGAGCTGTGGCCATACAATCCTGCATAGTAGAGGGGGTGCTTGCTTTACTTCTATCTTCAGACTGTCCAAGGCATCTACAAACTGATTTCTCAGCAACAGCTTGGGTGGTGCAGTTGGGTAGGCCTTTTGTGCTATACTTTCCAAATCCTGTGCCAGCTCTTGCAGGCTCAGGCACAACTATAGAGCACTGGTAGCTGCTCTAGAACTCAGGCATGGAACTCAAAATCAGTCCAAAGTCTACAGGGCTAGGTTTAGGACGAGAGTCCGTGCTAAAGGGGAGTCATCTGCTGACAACTGCCCAAGTATTTCCAGTGGTTGTCCCTTCAGGCTCGTTGCCAAGTACACTACTTTTTGCTCCTCTGTCCATCCATTCATTTCTGTCAGGAACTCACATTGTGCTCTATATGCTTCCCATGGTGCCTCTCCATCGAATTCCTGTGGCTTCCTTCGTACTAGATCACCCCTATGTCTGGAATGTGACTTCTGTCAGGAGTGAAGATGTTTGCATTAGAGTTTAGCTGCGGATTCTGGAAGGTCTTCCTGTTGTCTAGAGCTGATTAGGCCCATGGCTAATTTATCCTCCTTGTGTAAAAGACAGTAAATCGTCCTTTCATGTATTTAATTCACTTTGAAATTTGCTCATCTTTTCCATTTGTGTATGCTGGCTTTCTCTCAACTGTTGGATACTTTCTTCTTTATTTTCTTTCTCCTCCAACCACTGCTGTAGTCTCTCTTCTTGTTTCTTTTCTCTTTCTTCTTGTTTCCTTTATTTTCCTCCGAACAACTGCTGTAATCTCTTGTTTATTTTGCTGTTCGAGCTGCCACTGTTGCAGGTTTTCTTGCCACTGCTGTTGTCTCTCTTCTTGTTTCTTTTCTCGTTCTTCTTGTTTCTTTTCTTTTTCCTCCAACAACTGCTGCAATCTCTCTTCTTGTTTCTCTTCTTTTCCTCCAACAATTGCTGTAATCTCTCTTGTTTTTTTTCTCGTTCTTCTTGTTTCTTTTACTGTTCTTGTATTGCTGCCATCAAATCTGCTGAGCTGTAGTTTGACTTGCCACTTCTCGTTTCCATCTTCTTTTTTATTTTTTATTTTCCATCTCACTTCTGACACCAATTTGTTACATCTCTGTTCGATTGTTAATTTCCAGTATAAATTCTTTCCGGGGAACTTCAACAATACAAGTCCTTTCTTAATTAAAACTAGTTTATTCTTTCTCGATACAACTTTGTAATACACAGAATTTTCACAGTTACTTTAAACTTAACAACCTTTATGGCACACGCTATAAATCACAGTGATTCACACACCTTACTTACTGTGCCTACTGTTCCCTTGATTCAATTATCTTCAATCTATCTTCAATCCATCTGCAAATCTCTTCAGTCTATCTGCCCCTCTATTGTTGTTGTTCTTGGCAGTTATTTTGATTTAAAAATAATTATCTCCTAAGAAATAATTATTAATCAAGGGTGCTCAAAGAGTAAACAATCCTCCTTCACCCCTCTATTCTTTATTTGCCGGGCTTATATACTAAAAAAGAGGGCGTCCCGAACAAACTAGGAAATTCACAATTATTCGAGAAACTTTTCGCACACGCCACTAACGCCAATGCGCCAGCAGCGTCACGTGACTTCTGCTGTCGTAACAGTATGATAAAGTTATAGTCGACTTTTTTTTTTCTCTGGAGAACAAACTTGAATCGTCCATATTCACAACTATATCAGCGATCCATATGTACGAGGGAGCCATAAAGTACAAAACAATATCCAGGGCAAAACATCTGGAAGTTGAAGTGGCAAATGCAAGTATCAAATTAGCCACACCTTTTTCTGCAGCTCAAGAATTATACCCTCAGACATAATTAACTATGCTAAACCCACATGGTCCACACATTTACTGCTACTATTTTGCCATTTGTAACTACCATACTTATCTGGACTACTCCAGCTATATCACTACATCATCAAGTTATGGAACCTATCAAGCCAGTTCAACAACACCCACAATAAATAGAAACTAACATATTATGATTGCAAGGTACCATAGGAGGATATCACATGCAGTTGGAAAGATCTTTCAATGTTGATTAAACAACAAGCTATTCTTCTTGCTGCTCATTTAAAAAGCTAGCTTTAACAACAAGGCATCTTTCAACAGAGAGTCATAACAACTATTAGGGATTCGTGGCCACTTTATCAAATAGATTTAGGGTGTCACATCAGAATGAACTTTCCAAAAGAAAGTTTAGAAACAGAGGAATGAGAATGAATAAGACCTTAGCTAAATTTTTTGAAACTGTGGAAAAGCCTGTGCAATGGTCTTATCCAGATGAACTTTGTTGACAGCAAAGTGCCGTCATCTGAGAGTCGTGAAACTCAACATTGTTTTAGGAGCATCACAAAATATGTAATTACCAGCAGAATTTAACCAATCTTAGAATTTTCAGTACATGTATGATAGGACGTTCACTCACATGGTAAATCACGCATTGCTTAAGTAGCTCAGGAACCTTAAAATCCGTAAAGGATGAACCTACATTAGATCACAACATTGTAGAAATGTGACATGGTCATATAGCATCATCTTCGAGTCACGGAAATTATATATCTTGGTCCAGAACACCAACTTAACAAAAAATATTTTAGCTGTTAAAACACACAGCCATACAGAAGGCAATTTCACTGGTGACTAGATGCCAAAACTCACCTTTCAAGAGCTCCTGAAAGATCAATTAAGAAATTCAAACCTAACATGACACATGCCGTCTGTAACACTTTTAGGAGCAGCACTGGTGTTTAATAGCATGTTGTGCCAATTTTATCAGCCTCCTAGACATGGCTCTTAACCCGTGTTGAAACTAGTGGTACCCAATTTCTAAAGTGGAAAATTCTCCATATTTTGCATTATGCAAGGACTTGAAGTCCCCAGGGTGTTAACGTCCAACAATGATTCTACTGGCCGGGTTTGAATTGTTCAATGTTGGTACCAGCATTGTACCACATTTGCAGCCTAGAAGAAAAACTGGCCTGAACAGTGCAAAATTCCAGCAACAAATTGTTGTTTCTCTTCTATAGAGAATAATCCTAGATATCACCTTTCCCCCTCCTCAAGACGAAAGGAAGTAGCTGAAAGGGTGATAGGTGCTGGTAATCATCAATTCCTTTCTAAGTGGGCTGAGGCATACTCATAAGTCGACAATTTACACAATCCACTGTTAATGTGTCGCAATGGATAGCACATTTCGGTGCCTCTGAAAAGATTCACGTGGATCGGGGAACTAATTTCAACAGCCAGCTATTTTTTGAGTTGTGCACAATGTTGGGGTTGTGCATTTCGTCTTATCACCCCCAGTCAGATAATGATACAGACTGTCAAGCACGTGTTTGCAAAGTTTATTAATCTTGGTCAAACTCATTGAGATGAACACTTGTCATATGTCATGATGATTTACCACATAACATAATATGCTCATATTAGGACAGGAAACAACACTTCCTGTAGATGTGAGGTATGACCCTCCTCCTACTAGTTTTCCAGTGCTACAATGTCTACTAGTCTATGTGGAGTGGCTGAGAAAAGCACTAGCAAATGTGGCTGAGTTTGCACGTCAAAAATGTAGAAAAGGTTGTAGCATAACAGAAGAAATGCTAAAACAAAACTGACAAGGAAAGGACCTTTTAGCTTGTACACTGGACCTGGTGGTGGAACATGCCTGTAGTGTGGAATCAATTTGACTACTGCTGAATTGGCTCACACCTATTACTCAGACAAGATCGTCGATTGACATATGAAATCCACGTGTATAAGCTGTGATCTTATGTTACAGGTGAATCTCTCATGCCCTGGTTTGACCATAAATCAGAGTTCAAGGCTGATGTGTTTGTGGAAAATGAAGACTATTATGAAGCATCTCAACTGAGGAGGGTGAGGAGAATGAAAGTACCTATCTGACTAATATTGATGTGCTAGATAAGGAAACACCTAAAGAGGTACTGTAAAATTCTAGTCAGCCAGGCTGCTGACAATGAACTACTGATCATTATGAGGGAGATTAATTCCTGGACCAGCTGTAAGGACAGTTACTGATTTTCACAATCAATCACTGAAAGGAAATGGTGGTCATCAAAGTTCGAGACTAGATCCAAAGACAAGACGATAGCAGTGCACTGGAAGAAATGATACGAGTACTCTGTCAGAAGGTATTTCATGCAAGTACTTTCATAACCAGGACATTATGATTTTAACCCACATTATTGAACAAAATTTTCTATTTAGGATGAAGTTCTTAAACCACCTGGCTACCTTCTTTTTAATGCAACCTACCAGTTGAAGTTAATTACTTGCATTATCTGTTGTTGCTGAATTGGGTTCACTAATGCTGCTAATCATAGTAGGGACTAATAAGGGGTCATTTATATTTTTTTTCTTATGCTATGGAGGTTTTAATGTTTCTTTCCATGCTGTATCCAACCTACTTTGTAGTGAAGGAATGGACCAAGTCCAAGCTATTGTAGTTCAAGTAATTAAAGTTCGAGACTAGATCCAAGCATTATCTGTTGTTGCTGAATTGAGTTCACTAATGCTGCTAATCATAGTAGGGACTAATAAGGGGTCATTTATATTTTGTTTTTCTTATTCTATGGAGGTTTTAATGTTTCTTTCCATGCTGTATCCAACCTACTTTGTAGTGAAGGAATGGACCAAGTCCAAGCTATTGTAGTTCAAGTAATTAAAATTCGAGACTAGATCCAAGGACAAGACAATAGCAGTGCACTGGAAGAAATGCTACGAGTACTCTGTCAGAGGCTGTTTCATGCAATTAAACAACCATCTTGGAACGTGTGCTCATCTCTGCCAGATCCAGCACATTATTCATTCTGGTCAAACCTTCTTGGAACTTTGCCATTTGAATAGATCATCAAAGTGGTAAGCTCACTCCGCAGACCCAAGTGGCAGCCACAACTTTGATTACACCAGTGGTAGTATCACCAGCTATGATGGAAATTTCCACTATGAGCACCCTGGCATTTATTTCAGCATCATTTGCATCAGTCCCTCCCACTACTCCAGAGAGATCACTTTCTAGATCGCCATGACACATAAGAAATCCGTGGCATAATTGGATGATATGCTGTTGGGGATGCTTTAGGTGAATAGCTAAAGCTTCCTTAGTAAATTGTATATAAATGTAGTAAATTTGTCAATATGTGATTGTATACTTGATATGTTTATGTGTGTTTTACATTTAATTTACATCTATACAGTGTACATTTATTTAGGATTAAAACTTTTGTTTGTAAATTGTATATGTATGTATACTTTCTCATCTTTAGTACTAAGATCGTGCCTCGTATTTTTTAGTGTCTAGGTTAAGGTTAATGTAAGATATAGGTTTAAGGACTTCGTTTCAATGTATTTTGGCCTGGCATGGCTAGTTGGTAGGGGAGTCGACTCGCAATCTGTGGGTCGTGGGTTCTAATCCCTATCTCACTAAACATGCACGCCCTTTCAGCCGTGGGGGCGTTATAATGTGATGGTCAGTCCCACTTTTCGTTGGTAAAAAGTAGCTCAAGAATTGCTGGTGGGTGAAGATGACCAGCTGCCTACCCTCTAGTCTTTCACTGCTAAATTCGGGACGGATAGCTCTTGTGTATTTTTGCACAAAATGCAAAACAAACAATCAATCAACGTATTTTTGGATGCTACTGTAAACCATCCCTTCCTAAATGGGATAATTTTGAGTCTTGATGTTCTGCATTTTTCTATTTTACATTATCTCTGTTGAAAGTGTCTTTTTTGTTTTGAGTATACCCTACATTTAGCTGGCCCTCCAAAAGAGGATAGATGCATTTATTAAAGGGTTTTATTTCATGTCTAATTTTCTTTGTTAAAGAATATTTTTTATGTATTTTTCCTTTATTCTTGTAGTTTTGAAGTGCAAGCATATTGTGTTAGGCCACAACCTCCTAAAACGAATAAATGAACTTAGTTAACTGTTTTCTTATGGTGCTTTGTTTTTGTATATGTTAGAGTTGTTGTGCAAATATTTTAATTTAAGTTATGGTGAGTTGTTTGGATTTTATGAGTTACATCCAATGAAAACTTGATTTTATATATTGTTACGACAGCGGAAGTCATGTGATTCCAGTAACATGTCATGAGTTTCTAGAAGGATCATGACTGTTCCTGGCAACTCTAGTCTTTGCCAGACGCCCTCTATTTTTAGTATATAAGCCCGGCAAATAAAGCGGAGGGAGAAGAACAGACAGGAAGTTAGACAGACATATAATTGAGTCAAGTGAGCGGCAGTGACCGTTAGTAAAGTGCGTGAATCGCTGTGAATTATAGCGTGTGTTTATAAGAGTAGTTAAGTTTAAAGTGACTGTGGAAATTAAGTGTATTACAAAGTTTGTATTGAGAAAGAATAAACTGATTTTAATTAAGAAAGGACTTGTATCGCTGAAGTTTCTCGGAAAGAATTTTTACGGGAAATTAACAAACGAACAGAGACATAACAATATTTTAATGTAGATGTATAACAAGCGAGATTAGGTCAGCCTATAAAAAAAGGAGGTAGAATGTGTGCTACATGACTGTCCATTCATTAGTCCTCCTCAATTAATATGCAAATATTTCGATATTTCTGTTTTTTTTTTCAGTTCAGTTTGACACAGAGAATCATTTATGTAAACAATTGAATTTTCCTCTCTATAATGCACACAAGACAAAAAACAACAATTCAAGATGCTTTAAAATAGATGATTGTTTTTTATGTTGCTGAATCAGATAATGGTCAGAGGCTGAGATGCATTTGCACTCAGATTACATTGGACCAAGTACTGTTTGACTTAACCAATAATTTCTAATGATGATGCAAGTTGTTGTAGCTTTAACCTTTATTGATTTAATACCTGCTAAACTTAAAGTTAATATTTGCTTCACGTAAATATTTTGTTTTTGTTTTAGTTTTGACTTATCTGGCTTAAATTATCAAGATTATTTTCATTTTCCTTTTAGTTTAGCTTAAAAGAGGTATCACATGAACTGATAAGAAAAATATGTCAGAGGTTTCTCCACACCACTCTTACCAGTTCAACACATAAGCCACAAACACTTGCCTTTGTTTGGTCTTGTGTAGTGTGTTTATAACTTTGATTATTGTTGTAATCATTTGTGTTTCTACTCTTTCTTCATGACGAACTCATTTCCAGTTAGGAAAGAAATATAAACGCACTCCATAATTTGGTATTCTTTAAATTGTGACTGACTACTGTGTGTAAGATCTGTGCACTCTAAAATACTAAATATTGTTACGACAGCGGAGGTCACGTGACGCTAGTAACACGTCATGCGCTTCTAGAACGTTCATGAAACCTCGAGAGGTTACTAGATATGCGGTATCCTTGTATA
>NW_013665840.1:404144-406158 GCF_000517525.1 Limulus polyphemus | reverse complement strand
CTACATGATTTGACTAAAAAAGGCCAGAAGTTTGAATGGACAGTTTCTTGCCAGTATGCTTTCAAGACATTGAAAGAAGAATTGGCCTCCACTCCACTTTTAAAGCTTCCAGATTTCTCACTGCCGTACATACTGGGTTGTGATGCTAATAATGACAGAATTGGAGGAGTGTTGTCTCAGAAAGTGGACGAAAACGAACATGTGGTGGCCTACTTCAGTAGGGTTTTGAGTAAACCAGAGAGGAACTACTGTGTAACACGGAGGGAACTCCTTGCTATAGTAAAGAGTCTGACATATTTTCATCTTTACCTCTATGGTGCAAGGTTTACCATTTGGACAGACCATGCTGCATTATGCTGGTTAAGATCATTAAAGAACCCAGAGGGACAACTGGCCCGTTGGCTCGGAAAAATAGACCAGTATAATTATAATATTGGATACAAAGAAGGAAAATCTCATGGAAATGCCAATGGACTGAGCCGAAGACCCTGCAAAAATGACTGCAGACATTGCAGCAAAAGAGAGGTTGAGTTAACCTGTTGTCATCAAGCTGAAGTAAAAGTGACTGAAGGAGTTAATGATGGTAAAATGGAACCAGGTATAGATATTAAATCAGAGCAGGAGAAAGACCAAGATTTGAAACAAGTGTTTGCACCCTGCTTGGGAGAAGGTGTCTAGTCTAAGCCCTGTGACAAAGAACTATTGGGCACAATAGGACCAGTTAAAGCTTGAAGACGGTATTCTTCTCTGGGGATGGGAACTACAGATGGGAAATTGACGACTTGGCAAACAGTTATACCGAGAAAGTTACGAGAAGTTGTGCTGCGTCAACCCCATGATAGTGTAACAGGCGGATATATTGGAGTTAAGAAGACATTGAGTCACCTACGACAGAGATTTTGCTGGATAGGTATGAAGCAAGATGTGGAATAATGGTGCAGGACATGCAGTACATGTTGTGGTAAAAGGGGACCCAAGCATAAGGAAT
Source organism: Limulus polyphemus (assembly GCF_000517525.1). Taxonomy (NCBI): domain Eukaryota; kingdom Metazoa; phylum Arthropoda; class Merostomata; order Xiphosura; family Limulidae; genus Limulus; species Limulus polyphemus. The sequence goes on along the minus strand of NW_013665840.1, from coordinate 405,170 downwards.
GTGCTCCAATGAAGTTATATCAAGTTGGTGCACCAATGGAAAGAATAGCCATTGACATTGCTGGTCCTCTGCCCCAAACTCGTGCTGGAAACAAGTACATTTGTGTGGTGATGGATTATTTCACCAAGTGGCCTGAGGCTTATGCAATACCAAATCAGGAAGCTACAACTGTAACTTCGGCTATAAGTGATTTCTTTTTCAGATTTGGTAAGCCATATGAACTGCATTCAGATCAAGGCCGTAACTTCGAATCAGCTGTGATCCAAGAATGCTGCAAGTTGTTTGGCATCCGAAAGACCAGGAAAACGCCACTTCACCCACAGTCCGATGGGGTGGTAGAAAAGTACAATTGGACACTGGGACATGAATTGGTAAAGTTTTGTAATAGCCACCAAGATGACTGGGATGTCTTACTCCCTCCACTGTTGATGGCCTATAGGACAGCAGAGCATGAAGCCACTGGATATACTCCAGCAAAGTTAATGTTCGGTCGGGAACTTCAGTTGCCAGTGGATCTGTTAACAGGACGCCCACCTTATGAAGAGTTGCCTGAAAATGTGTCAGAGTTTGTGAAAGTGTTATTGGAAAGGATGGATGATATTCACTATGAAGTGCGTTCAAACTTGAAAACGTCTGCTGATTCGATGAAGTTATCTTATAATGAGAGATCTACTGAAGTCAGCTTTGTACCAGGAGACAAGGTGTGGTTGTATAATCCCAGGAAGACCAAAGGGAAGTCCCCTAAGTTGTCTTCTCCGTGGGAAGGCCCATATGACATAGTGGATCGTCTCTCAGACGTGACTTTCCGTATCAAATGTGGTCGGCGAGGTAAGCCAAAGGTGGTGCATGCCAACAGGCTTTGGCATTATCACAGTCCAGGACATTTCAGTTGGGATAAAGTGAACAATGGAACAAATGACGCTGCTGAAGACATGTCACCTGAAAAAGCCACCGTCGAAGAAGAAACTGTTCGGTTTTAAAAAGGGAAACAGTGAAGCCTTTGATGAAGTTACTACCACTGATGTG
>NW_013665840.1:400454-403144 GCF_000517525.1 Limulus polyphemus | reverse complement strand
AAGAGTCTGACATATTTCCATCCTTACCTCTATGGTACCAGGTTTACCATCAGACCATGCTGCGTTACATTGGTTAAGATCATCAAAGAACCCAGAGGGACAACTGGCACGATGGATCGGAAAAATAGACCAGTATAATTATGATATTGAATATAGAGAAGGAAAATCTCATGGAAATGCCGATGGACTGAGCCGAAGACCCTGCAAAAATGACTACAGACATTGCTGCAAAAGAGAGGTTCAACTAACCAGGTGTCATCAAGCTGAAGTCAAAATGACAGATGGAGTTGATGATGGTGAAATGGAACCAGGTATAGATGGACCCAAGCATAAGGGACGTGTTCCAATGAAGTTATATCAAGTTGGCGCACCAATGGAAAGAGTAGCCATTGACATTGCTGGTTCTCTGCCCCAAACTTGTGCTGCAAACAAGTACATTTGTGTGGTGATGGATTATTTCACCAAGTGGCCTGAGGCATGTGCAATACCAAATCAGGAATCTACAACTGTAACTTCGGCTATTAGTGATTTCTTTTTCAGATTCGGTAAGCCATATGGAACTGCATTCAGATCAAGGCTGTAACTTCGAATCAGCTGTGTTCCAAGAATGCTGCAAGTTGTTTGGCATCCGAAAGACCAGGACAACGCCACTTCACCCATAGTCCAATGGGATGGTAAAAAAGTACAATTGGACACTGGGACAGGAATTGGCAAAGTTTTGTAATAGCCGCCAAGATGACTGGGATGTCTTACTCCCTCCACTGTTGATGGCCTATAGGACAGCAGAGCATGAAGCCACTGGATACACCGCAGCAAGGTTTTTGTTTGGTCGGGAACTTCGGTTGCCAGTGGATCTGTTAATAGGACGCCCACTTTATGAAGGGTTGCCTGAAAATGTGTCAGAGTTTGTGAAAATGTTATCAGAAAGGATGGATGATATTCACCATGAAGTGCGTTCAAACTTGAAAACGTCTGCTGATTCGATGAAGCTATGTTATGATAAGAGATATACTGAAGTCAGCTTTGTACCAGGAGACAAGGTGTGGTTGTATAATCCCAGGAAGACCAAAGGAAAGTATCCTAAGCTGTCTTTTCCATGGGAAGGCCCATATGACATAGTGGATCGTCTCTCAGACGTGACTTTCCGGATAAAATGTGGTCGGCGAAGTAAGCCAAAGGTGGTGCATGCCAACAGGCTTTGGCATTATCACGGTCCAGGACATTTCAGTTGGGATAAAGTGAACAACAGAACAAATGATGCTGCTGAAAACGTGTCACCTGAAAAAGCCACTGTCGAACAAGAAACTCTATTCGGTTTTGAGACGGAAAACAGTGAAGACCTTGATGAAGTTACTACCACTGATGTGACTGTTACTAATGATAGGACGTTTCCTGATGAAGCAGATGAACCCCACTTGAAGCAGAAGCGAACGAGACAGAGACCAGTACGGAAGAAAATACGTTCCGTAAAATTAAGAGACTTTGTTGAATTTTGATTTTGTGTTTGTAAATTCTGTACATTTAATTAAGTTATTGTTAATTGTTTATTGGTTTAATGTAAGTGGCTATTGTTCGGGATGAACAATACTAAGGAAGGGGCAGTGTTACGACAGTGGAGGTCACGTGATTCTTGTAACACGTCATGTGCTTCTAGAATGTTCATGAAACCTCGAGAGGTTACTAGATATGCGGTATTCTTGTATATAAGCCGCCAAGAACTGACGACAACAATGTGTAATTGAATTGCGAACAGAGAGAGACGTATTGGTGAGTCAGGCACGTGAGACGTTCGTTGTGAATTATAGCATTTGTTATAGCATGACTGTGGAAATTAAGTTGTATTTAGAAAGAATAAACCAGTCTTATTTAAGAAAGGACTTGTATCGCTAAAGTTTCTTCTGAAAGAAATTATACGGAAAATTAACTAACGATCGGAGGTGTAACAATATCTATATGAACATACAGGTTGTAGTTGGCAAGCTTACATTCATTGTTAATACTATTAGCAGATGCCTATGTAGAATTTTCAGGTGAATCTGATTTCTGCACAAGTAAACTTGACTGAGATTTAGTCTTGTGTTAAAAATATAACATTGCACAACTCTTAGAAAATTAACATAATTTTCATTACAATCAAACAAAAATAATATAGTATACATACTTTTGGAAACAAAGGGACACTTGCTTCTACAAGATTACTGAGTAGTTTGTCAGCTTTCCATCTCTCAAGATGAATCTCTAGCAAACTATCCATGAACAAGGTCTAGGTAGAACTGAGAAGAAACTGCTGCTCCCTCTCACAGCATTCTCTGGTTGTAACATAAAGATATAATCCACTTGGCCAATGAAAGCCATTGCAGTCGTTGACCTTTCTAACACAATACACGATGCTCATCATCAGGACGGAGGTCACCTCAGATCACAATCAGAGACCAGCCAGTCAGAGAGTCAGCTCGCTAGCTATCGACCCTGTTACACGCCAGTATGCAGTCTGTCTCATACCCTATGCTGCCATTAATCATCGACAGGATACTACTTGACTTCTCGCTGTGGGACACGGCTAACTTCATCCGCCACTTCAAGCCTCAAGCCTGAGTATTCCCTGAATGCACGTCTACGAATGGGAGGTATACTCCTCCAACCCAAGTCACTCGACGACTTCCACTACCTTCGCCACCCTTGGTCTTCAA
>NW_013665840.1:396556-400444 GCF_000517525.1 Limulus polyphemus | reverse complement strand
CTCAGGAACGTTCATTTATCCTTCACTCCAGAGGAAATACATCACGCCACAACCAACTCTATGATTCACGCAGTCCACCATTTCCAGTCAAATAACACAGGTTCACCATCCACGTTCATGAAAGTTGTCACAACTTCCAAAACTACAGCAGATCTCATCCTCACCCACGGCTGCTTCCTTGATCATCATCACTTTAAGGCAGAAAAACCTTACTGTAAGCCTCACCCACCCCCAAGCCCACGTTTCTCAACACCCAAAAGAAACCCACCACCAACCAGTACTCTACCACCCATCCTATTACAATAGACCAAGCCACTTAAACCTCACCCACTCCTGAATCACAAGACATGTCAACCCAAACCACCACTACTAGGAGAAAAAAAGGCACCCAAATCCAGCCACAAGTCTTCACTATTATAAGCTCCACATATGGCTTGAAATATGCATGTGTAAAATAGTTTGAAAGTTATTGGGGAACAAGAAATGTTCACATTACTAAACTAGAGAATGTAAGAAAAAAGTCAGTGTGCTTTACATTCCACTTGTTCCAAAACAGGAGAACATTCTTTGTGGATAGATAAATTAGATTAATGGAAAGGAAAGATATGAACTATAAATTATTAAAACAAGGGAATTGATTTGCCAGATGAATCTTTAAACATGTAATTATGTATATAAATATGTATGTTTGTCCTTTTTTCCTCCTCCTTTCTTGTTTTGTATAATGTGATTTAACTGTATTTAAAATTGTGAGCTAAATTATTAGCTTTTTTGTAAAGTTGTTATTTCATTGGCAAGTACATTTTGAATTATCTTTTGAAAATAAATTAGTAGTCTAATGACTCTAATCCATTTAAACTATAACAAATTAGTTTATTTCGTCCTTAACATTTTCTACAAATTTGAGCAATGTAGTAACTTATAGGCCACGTTTACAAATGATGCTAACTGCACTACACTAATGTAAAATATAACTTACTTGTACCACAAAGACACACTGACTAATTCACTCTATTAGCTAGAACTCTACTATCTTGAAACAACTCTCTATTTTCTTAACTGTATATATATATTGCTTCACTGAACTAGGTGTACATAAGCTACCTTCTAATTTGCTTGAAACTTTCACATCAAATCTCTTAGGATTTTCGAAATGTTCTAGGCCTGTCTTATTTCGAGCTTAACGTAATCATTACAGCTTGCTGCTCCCTCTAATGAACATTAAAAATTAAGATATTAAAAATATAATTTATAACAGATTATTCACATTACTGATTTACTCGCTACCATATTCAGCAAAAATAGATTTGCTATAAATTTAAAATTTAAACGTATAAACGTCTCATTAAACTGATGAATATGTGAAGATGAGACTGTACAGGGTGGTTCAAAATTATCTTTCCTATTTTAAAATTGAATAACTAAAAAAATACAACCATGCAGTTTTCAACATGTTGTAGCCCATCTCAAACTGTTTTTATTGACATGTCAGTAAATTTCTACGTGTGAATCCTTAGTGACTCTAAGCACGTCTAACTAATATTTTATTTCAGTCCATGCCCACAGTTATAGTAAGGATGGTATTCTTGTCCTGTGCTTTAGGTCCGTGATGTTTGCTATTGAGGTGTGTGATACACAATGCCCTTAACACACCCCAAGTAAAGAAGTCTAGTGGAGTAATGTCTGGCGAATGCGGAGGATTGGCCCACCCTGCAAGACAAACTAACTAAGCATTGAGCTTTTTATTGCACAGTTGCCATTTACGGAGTGAAAAAAAAAACATGACAAAAACCATTTGAGTTGGGCTACCAGATAGTTAAAACTTCATGGTTCTATTTCTTTAGATATTTAAGTACTAATTTTAAAGTAGGAAAATTAATTTTGGACCACCCTGTATTGATCTTTGTTGTATATAACTTATAAAAACTATATAATTCATAAGATGGAAGATATTTTACGGCATATTTTGCTTAATTTCGAAACATAACTGTTTCTCTTTTTATTTTACTTCATAATTTTATTTGTATTAGTTATTCATATTAGTTTATACTTTTGACATTTATTTGTTTATCATGCCAAGCAGGAAATATATATCATTGTTATGGTGTGAACGCCTTTTTCAATCTGGTTAAGCATGATTATAATGAATTTACTTATCATTAGACATGAGTATATGGCTTATTATATTTTTCAAAACTGCATTCTATATTAGTGCTTTAGAGATTTTCAAGAATTAAAAAAGTGTACAAAATTGTATTCTAATTGCACTATGTCGCCACATCCAGAACTCGTCAGGCAGGCTGAGACACAACAAATACAGTAGTACTCTGAACACTGTTCATATAAGCCAGCTTGAAAAATACTGTTACGTCTCCGAAACTTTAGCGACACAAGTCCTTTCTTAATAAAACTGGTTTATTCTTTCCGAATATAACTTCACCGATACACTTATTTTCAACAGTCGCTCTATAACAAACGCTATAACAACGAACTTCAACAATACTTTCTGACTGCAGTTCAATTACTCACTACCTACACATATTGTCACGTCACGCCGTGACCATCTTATATATACCACTCCACCCCCAATCTAGCAAATGCTAGAGCACTCCCGAAGGAACAAGATAGTTCTAGAAAACGGGTGGCGTGATACTAGTCACGTGATCTCGCTGACACAACAATACTTTCAGACCATATTAATTGTTGTTGTGAAAAGCGGCTCATATAAATAGATTTTCAACCACATTATGTTTTTTATATCTATTGCTGACGCTCAATCAAGAACTTATGAAGCCGGGAAGAACACAATAAACATAGTAGTTGTTGGAACACTATTTATATAAGCCGTTTTTTGTTTTGTTTTTACAACAACAGTTGCATGGTATAAAAGTCTTTTTCAAGCTGGCTCATGAAATAGTGTTCCGACAGCTTTTCTGTTTATTATATCCCACTCGGTCTAGTGGGCTTTTGATTGAACGTCGTCAGTAATAGATATAGCCAACATAGTGTGTTTGGAAAAGTGTTATTGTATACTCTTCTAATTCTTGAAAATCCCTAGGACTAGATATATAATAACATAACGTTTTGAGACAACATGGGACCTATTAGTCCATCTCGGCTGTTCCATCTTCTAAACTAAACTAAAATTATTAATTAATAAATTAGAAATAAATCTTAAAGCCAGCTCTTATCATTCACATACTTATCAAGCTTTCTCTTAAACTCACTTAAATTTACTGCCTACATAACATCCGAAGGCAACCCATTCCAAAGGCCAGCCACTCTGTTAGAAAAATAAATCTTAGCTGAAGATGACTCCTACCCTGCCAAAATTTACATTTGTGTCCCCTAGTCCTGTTAAGTATGAAAAACGATGATGCATCAACACTTATCAATTTACTTTACAACCTTGAACATCTCAATCAGATCCCCTAACTCTTCTTTTTTCAAGAGGAAACAGTTTGAGAGATTTCAACCTCTCCTTGTATGACAACCTCTCTATCCCAAGCACCATTCTAATAACAGTTCTCTGAACCATTTCTGATAATTCAATGTATTTTCTAAGGTAATAAGCCCAAGACTAAACACAATATTCCAAATGTGCTTAACCAGCGATCTATACAATATAATTATAACCTCTTTAGACTTGTAACCTATTGTTACGTCTCTGTTCGTTTGTTAATTTTCCGTAGAAATTCTTTCTTAGAAACTTCAGCGATACAAGTCCTTTCTTAAATAAAACTAGTTTATTCCTTCTCAATACAACTTTGCAATACACTTAATTTCCATAGTCACTATAACTTAACACACGCTATAATTCACAACAAACGATTCACGCACTTTACTTACTACCGCGCTTGATTCAATTGTCCGTCTCTATCTGTTTAC
>NW_013665840.1:388156-395605 GCF_000517525.1 Limulus polyphemus | reverse complement strand
TGTGTACCGGTTTAACGTTGAATATTACTTATGATTTTATGATAACCCATATGCATTATCTTGCATTTATTATAATTAAAACCCATTTGCTATTTATTTGTACAACTCAATTTAAGTAGTTTATTGACCATTCCTTTATATATGTCATTAATATAAATAAGAGCAAAGGGCCTAAGACTGAGCCCTGAGGTACACCACTTGTGACATTAATCCAGTTTGACTGATCTCCATTTGTAACAACCCTCTGCTTTCTTCTACCCAGCCATTCTTCTATCCAGGCCCGGAAAGCCCAGGTGGTTAGGGCGCTCGCCTCGCAATCTGCGGGTTCGAATCCCCGTCACACCAAACATGCTCACCCTTTCAGCCGTGGGGGCGTTATTATGTGACGGTCAATCTTACTATTCGTTGGTAAAAGGGTTACCCAAGAGTTGGCGGTGGGTGGTGATGACTAGCTGCCTTCTCTCTAGTCTTACACTGCTAAATTAGGGACGGCTAGCGCAGAAAGCCCTCGTGTAGCTTTGCGCGAAATCCATAACAAACAAACACTCTTCTATCCAATTTGTTAACTTATCCCCCACACCTATAGAGATGATTTTTTTTAGTGTTAACAGTTAAAACAGACTTAATATGTAATGACAAGCTAGTTAAATATATATCATTGTATGTTTATAACGAGTAGTTTCAATTATGTGGTCTATATTATTCTTCCGTGGAAAAACCGTTGAGAGGGCGTTTTTTTTTGTTTGTTTTTTTACGATTGGTAAGCTTGATGAATAGTGAACATGAGAAGGTGTAGAGGTGTTTTGTTAATTTTATTTCAGTGTGTGTGATTATCAGAAGATAGTTTTAACTTTCATGTTTTTTTGTAATATTCTGAAGCTGTTTCGTTTAGTACTGTAGTGTACTTATCCGGGCGTATAAAACATGTTTTAGGTCTGTATATTACACTACAGTATGTAGATACTGCACTGTGTAACTTAACTGGGCTATACTAATTTACTGTACTATACTATAGTATAGTAGTAACACTGTTAATACTATTACTGCAGTAATTTTTAGTATAATGTGTGTTACTGTCAATGACAGCTTCAGAAGAGTAAGAAAAGCAAGAGAATCCGTGAATCAAATTTTCAGTATTGAAAATCATTATCCAACTCGTACTGCGATTCGTCCGTGCGTGGGTGTGTGTGTATGTACTAACGCTGTTCAGTTTCATACTCAGACTCTCAGAAAAATTCGCGAGACGTCAACTTCAAGAGCAGACGGTGAGGGAAATCTCCCGCGTTTGTGGGTCTTTTACTGTTAATTTGTAATTTAGTTTTACGTATTATTGTTTTTTGTTAAATAAATTGCTTTATAAATATTGAGACAGAAATACTGTGTGATAAAAAGAAAAGTTTCAACTTTTTTTTTACTAAAATAGTGGTCAATACTAAATAAATATTTTTTGAGACTTGTAAGTGTAACATGATTTGATAACTGACAAAAATAAAATATGTAACGCTTTTCCATATTAACAATTTCAACTGTTACTATCCCATCACGTTCTCAAGTTCAGTGTTGTTAAGTTGTAAAGTAGTAAAAAAACTTAAGAAAAATAAACTACGTGGAGAAAATGTGTGTTTCATCATGCACGTATGCAGGGGGGTTCTGCTGAACCTCTTTGTGATGTAAAAAAAAATTATGCGTATATAATTAAACTTATAGCGCAACTGCTTATAGTATTTAATGTTTTCTACATAGTCTACATTCTTCTGATGAAGCATTAGCATTTTTTGGCTTGAAATAGCCACAGACCCCATAGCATTAGCATGCTGATTGTGCTTTGCATATTTGTTGGCTTTTGATCTCACAAATTAGATCCTGTGCTTTTATATTTTACTTTGTTTGGTCAGATTTTAAGTTTGATATTGTGATTTTTAAAGTTTGGGATATTTTTTGTATTACTGTTGCCATATATAAATTTTAAAACCTTTTACAATTATAATTATACATGATAGCTAAATTACAGTTGCAATTCTTAATAAATTATTTATTTTTAATATGTAAAATTTAGTTTTGCTTTTGGGCAGACATTAGTCTTACTGTTGTAGTACTTTTATTGTAGTGTAGCCGTGCTATATATTACAAATGTTTATTTAATGATAAGTAGAAAATCTCTTGACAGTTTATCTATTTGATCAGTAATATATCTGACTCAACAGTAGTAGAAATGATAAGGCACTTTGTAGGAATCATATCCAGCATTTAGTCTTTTTTTACTGGAAATCTACAGGAATACAGAGGTGTATGCTGATCTATAATTGGATAACATCCAAACAAGTTATAATTGGTTTTGTCAGTAGAGTTTGAAGATTTTTTAACCTAATTCAGACAGTGGCCGAGGCATTGTTGTAGTATGTTACCTATGGAACATTGGCCATTCCTGAAGTTTTAGTAAAACTTGTGAGGAACTGCTGAGACAACGACCCAGAATCTCTGAGTGTTTGTTCTTGTTAAGATGGAAACAAAGTCAGGTTCGGAGCTAACTTGCAAATGTAAAGTATCAAAATGTTTGAGGTGTAGCAGATATGGATGTGATAACGATAGTACACCAGTTGCTCAAAAAGTTAACCATAAAAAAATCGAGAGAAGCTTCAGCAGAGGAGGTGTTGTCAAGAGCCCAAAGAGAAGTACATCTGTATACAGGAGCACTAAACTTACTCTCAAATGTTGATGAGAACAGAAAGAGGAGAAATATTCAATATCCGGAAACGAACAGAGAATACGAAGACTTTTTCTGAGTGAAGTGCAAGAATTTTACAAGGATAAGAGGAATATTAAAATAATGGTCCACTTTAGTAATAGAGAAACACTTTAATAAAATCTTGTGTATGAAAGAAAACAGTGAGGTAAAATGATTCTGTATTATGCCCTACATAGTTATCCACTTTACTCTTGGCTTTGGGATTTCTGGATCTAATGGGATATCCAGCCACCTATCCAAATAGTTGTATTTTCTGCTGTTGAATCAGAGATTGTTTGTTAAAAATGTATCTATATTTTATTAATCAATTTTCTTGTATTCAACATTTATATTTTTTGCAGAAATTTCTGTAGTAAGCAATAATTTGTCATACATTACTCTATAAAGTGGTACAGTAAATTGGTCAGTAATATCTGTAATCAAGGTTTCATATGTAATGATGACAACAGTGTTTAGATAATGGATATTATTAAAGGCTAACCTAAAGCTGAGCAAAGATTGATATCAATATGTTACAAGTTAGCAATTGAATTTTTTTTCTACTTCTTCTACACAGAAAAAAGTATAGTAAAGAAAATTCTATAAAAGCTCAAGTTTGTCAGTTAATTTTCTAGAATTTTTTCAGGTTTAAAAGTTCAATGGAAAAAATAGTTTGGTAGAAATTCTTTGAATATTTTATAGGGTTACTATGTATAATGCATAAATTTCACCAACAAAAGCTAATTATATACTTTTATTTTGGGCACAGAAAAACCAGTTTGAAACAACAGAAACATTCAGAAGATTTGGTCACCAGCATAAACCAAAAGATGTCCTTTTTAACAGAGCCTAGTCAAGTGTTTACCACATTTTGTTTAGGACTGAATTTAGTTCTAGCCATTGTAATTGTGTTACTTAATAAGTGGGTTTATGTTCACATACATTTTCCCAATGTAACAATGACTTTTTCACACTTTGTCATGACTTTTATTGGTTTATTTATTTGCCAAAGTTTCAATATTTTCCATGTAAAAAGGCTCCCAATTTTTAAAATGTTGCCATTAGCTTTTACATTTTGTGGATTTGTAGTATTCACAAACCTCTCTCTTGGATATAATACTGTTGGAACATACCAAATAATCAAAACAATGACAATGCCATGTATCATGGTTATTCAGAGCTACTGGTATGGACGATCATTTTTACTGAAAATTAAAATGACCTTGGTAAGTGCAAGAACTTTTTTCATCATAATAACTAAAGATTATTCCATTTTTGGTTTTAAGAACAAATATTGCTTAAGCTTTTGGGTTATTTTGTGGGTTTTTGCTTGTCATTGTTATGGCCTGTGATGCAAAATCATTTTATAGTGGCTTTAGGATGTTATAATATTCATACAACTTAAGATAATAAAAAAGTTAATGACTAATGTTAATGTAGCCATAATTCTTTAGTTATTGGTAAATTAAGAAGGATGTGAAAAATAATTTGAGGAAATTTACACGTGTAAGACAAGTAGGACATAATGTGAAGAAGATTACATTTGTTCATGTAATATAATTTATGAACAACAAGGATCCATTTGTTCCTACAAGGTTATATTCATACAACCACCCTTGAGAAAACTAGAAATTTAAACCAACCTTTTACTTTTTATGAAATAACTGATTTCCTTTTTAATTTCTGGTCTTCACTACAGCCATCAGCAACTCATTCCATAAGCCAATTACTCTGTTAGACAACTAAAGTTTTTAACTGGAGCCTAACATGTCTTATTCCAAATCTTAAACTAGTGCTCTTTCCAGAGTACAGCACAAAAAAATCAAAAACTTTGATCCTGTTGATCCCAAAGATAATCTTGTAAATTTCAGGGAGGTCACATCTTGTTCTTGTTGAAGGAGTTTAAGAGGAGATGGGATGAGTGTTTTATAGATTCATGTTGGAAGGGGATTCTACATGTAGTTATTACTAGATGTAGTTGGAAGTCAGACAGCCTAGATAGTACAAATGGCCATTTGTTATTTCTTGAAAATGAACAGAAATTCAGTTTCTGTTTTGTTTATATTTTCTGATTATTAGTACTGAAAATCTGAGTACTACTTTTAACATTCATAAAGTTGCTTAATGAATTACCATCATGCCATTTAAACTACAGTTTTGAAAGTTTTTTATGAATACACCTTAGAAAACTTGATGACATTAAAGTACTTATAGACAAAACATTTTTTGAATTATGGGTTAGCATTGATCTAGTCCTAATCTAAATCTCCTGAGCTTATCTGACCATTTAAAGTATAGTTGAGATTGCTGCTAAAACAACTGTTGAAGCTGTTACCTCATGAAATTTGTATAAAAACTGGTTTAGGGGAAGAATACAAAAAAAGTGTCAATGAGGGATCATTTTCCATTTAGAAAAACTTGACTGATTAACAGTTTGTTTTTAATTTTTATGTTAATGAGTTGGGTAACTTTGTGGACAGTAATCCTATATTTATTTACATTGTATGTGAATGTGCTTGTCCATGCTAGAGAGACTAAAACTTGCCTGGAATGTCATCCAGGTATGATGAGGGCCCAAGAGTAGGTTTTCAGGGTTGTTGAACCTGATTCTGGCATCAGATTTTGTGTTCCTTCACTCTTCAGAATCCCAGAGATGCCATATTTGAAACACTCACAAACTAACAGGACCAAACTTGACACACATCACACATTCTCAAGTACCATGGGTGGGTGTCCTAAAAAGTTTTTTCTTTTCTGGGTACAGATCCCCCTTGGAGTAACTATAGTCCCAGCTCTCCCATGAATGGGACTAAAACATGCCCCAAGAGGTCACCCAGACATGATGGAGATTTATTAACTGTGTATAGGATAATTGAACCCAAATTTGGCATCACATTTTGTGTTTATAGCCCCCTTTAGGATCCTGGAAGCACTATGTTTGGAACACTCCAAAGCTAGTGGGACCAAACATGATATGTGTGCTTAGTTACCATGTTTTTACCAAGTTTGTTTTGAAGATTTCTCACTTTGGATAGCTACAGAAGTAACTGGGAATAATGGAGGAGCTTAATCAGAGCCTCTGTAAATTCTCAGGGAGGCCTTTGAACCCTGCAGTGCAGTGTTGGTATATTATGCTAGTATGTTTAAATTTGCTATGATACTAATATTCTGAGAAAAACTGATTATATTGAAAATGTTTCTTTTATCTAAAAGAACCTTGGCATTCATAGTGAGTGGCCCAGTATTTTTTAGTAAGTGTTAAGTTATGCTTGTAAGGTATGGAAATTTGGAAGTATTGGATGTCTTTTTTGTGAAAACTTGTTGTGGAAAACGAGGATTTAGGTGTGGTAAAACCCTAGAACTTTCTACTAAGTCTTTAGGTGTGGTAGAAAAGAATCATGGAGAAAAATGGCTTTTGTGACAATGACACCAGTAATAATGCACAGTGAGAAAAATGACTCCCCAAAAGGAAAAAAAGAATCAGCAAAATAGCATGTTTATGATTTTTATGTAATAAAATTTTTCACACACAGAATTTCTGTAGCTGCCTTTAGTACCAGTGTTATTTTACATTTCTTTACCATTTTTTTTGCACTTTGTAATTTTATCATTATTACTAGACTGTTGTAATTTTTACTGTACCATTTAATTAACATAAATTTTTTTATTGGTGCCATTATTGCTAGTGTCATTTTTATTGATGCCATTATTACTAGTATCTTTTGATTGATGCCATTATTACTAATGTGATTTTTATTGGCACCATTATTACTATTGTAATTTTTATTAGTGCTAGTGTCTGTTGATTGATGCCATTAATACTAGTGTAATTTTTACTAGTGCCATTATTAATAGTGTCTGTTGATTAATGTTGTTACTAGTCATTTTTATTGGTGTCGTTATTGCGAATGTCATTTTTATATGTGCCAGTATTACTAGTGCCATTTCTTTCCACTGTATTCTTGCTGATGCTATTTTTACAAGACATCAGTAAAATGAGTAAATAAAATTTTTGGCTGTTTAATATAATTTTAAATTTCAGAACAAGAAGGTTATTATAGCTTTATATAAAGCTCTGATGAGTAGTAGTGTGTGTAGTTTTTAGCTCTTTTTACTACTGGTAATATATCAGTTTATTGGAAAGAGTTTAGAGATAGATAACTAGAATGATACCTGGTTTCAGTAATTTAAGCTATAAAGAGAGAGGCTGAAAGTTTTGACTTGCTTTCTCTGGAGTGTAGGAGAAGCAAGAAGAACTTGGTTCAGATGCTAAAGATTCTATATGGATTTTGAAAGTGCAAAAATGTGTTTTTGTTTGAGTGGTTAAATGGTAGAATTGGAAATACAAACTTGAATGGTGTAGTTTAATACTTTCACTGCATAATTTGAATATATCCGAATAAACTTTTATACCCACTGACTGCTAAATTCGGACTTACCCAATAGCTATCAAAAAGGTTTCTCTCTGTTGCGACATGCGGGAATATCTCCCTGTACTTGAAACAAACACCAAACCTGCAATCTGTGTTCTATGCTGTGAACCCCGAACCTGGATGTTTATTCACATAATAATATAAGAACACAATATCTTATATAGCAATTTGTGAAAAACCACAGTAAATGGAACAAACTGTCAGAAGTCTGATATTAGAGAAACTAGTTTTGACGCATCTTTTTCTATTAATTTTGCTTCAATATACCTCTTTTTTCTCAATTTGATTAAA
>NW_013665840.1:386266-387275 GCF_000517525.1 Limulus polyphemus | reverse complement strand
TACGATTGTTAACAACCGGTTCGTGGAGGTCATTAAATTCTAAGAACAGGTTCGCATGAACTGGCTGAATCCCACCACTGCTCTAATCCCTTAAAGTGATGGCACACAACAAGACACACATTCGGCAAGTAATGCTGTTTGAATACAAGAAGGGAAACAATGCCTCTGTAGCCACAAAGAATATCAAAGAAGTTTATGGAAATGTTTTGAACAATCGTAAGTGTCAATAATGGTTCAACAAATATTGTTCAGGTGACTGTAGCCTTAAAAACTGTGATGGCAGGGGCCAACATGTTGGAATTGATATTGATGCTCTGAAGATGCTTGTTGACTCTAACCAAAGGCAACACACTCATGAAATGGCCCTAAAATTGCATGTTTAAAGAATATGGGAAAACTCCATAAAGTAGGTGCTTGGGTGCCTCACAAACTCTGATGATCATTGTTTCCAACATATGAACGTTGTTTTGTTTCTTCTGGGGTGTAATGCACGTGAACCATTTTTGGACAAAATTGTCACTTGTGATGAAAAATAGATTCTCTATGCAAATATTAAATGCCAAAAACAATGGCTCAGTCCTAGACAAAAACCACTTCCGACCTCGAAACCTGGACTCCATCCGCAGAAAGTGATGCTTTGTATTTGGTAGGACATCAAAGGAGAAATTCATTTTGAACTCCTCAATCCACAGCGAACTGTCAATGCAGAGAGCTGTAGTCATCAATTGGAATGTTTAAATCAAGTCCTTCATCAGAAATGCCCTTCACTCATCAATCGGAAAGGTGTTCTTCTTCTCCACGTCAATGCACATCCATGTGTGGCACACAAGATTATGGAGTTGGGTTGGAAAGTTCTCCCCTACCCACCATATTCTCCAGATATGGCACCATTAGATTACCATCGTTTTCGTTCACTGCAACACCATCTTAATGTGAAAATTTATGCAAATGTGGAAGGTATTAAAAAGGACATCAACATGATTTTTGCTTCAAAGCCAAGTGATTTCTT
>NW_013665840.1:363738-385442 GCF_000517525.1 Limulus polyphemus | reverse complement strand
TTAATCAGGGCATTAACAACCTGATTGTAAGATGGAAAAGCATCATCGATAAGAATGCAACTCACCAGTGGTGATACAACAGTTTAATTCCCCCAGTTAGGTTCTGAATTTTTCCAGCTGCCTCAGGAATAGAATAGTGAGTTGCTTGCTGCATAGAACTGCATAAGTTTGTCTCACACAAATATTTATAGGCAAAAGTTATGGAACCTCTTAAACAACAGTAACCATCTTGCATACATACTTCATTGTAACTATAAGTGAAACTCCATACATTCTACATGGCTTCCACATTATTATTCATTTTTTGTGAACAAAACTGAACAATATAAATTTCTGTATAACAAATTATTTTATACACTCCGTAAAAAATAACATGACCCCTCTAAAAAGTATGAATTAAATCAATTAAGAATTATTTATACATTAATGTAAATAGAAGTAAAGAATAATGAATGTTTCACGAGTAGGCTTTGATGATTATTTTTAGAAACAGAAGTAACCAATTAATCAACACTATGTCTTTCTCTTGCTATGCTAATATAGTTACCATACTTTTACATTCTATTTGTTTTCTTATTATTTTGGATATTAAATTAAACGGAAACTTTGTTCCAAACATTCTAGCTTGTTACTCTTCTGATTTCAGTGAGCTGATAATAGATCCTTATTGTTTGTAGATAATGGTGCTGTTATCTGGAGTTGTAGCCTTTCTGGTGAACCTGTCCATCTATTGGATTATTGGTAACACCTCAGCAGTTACGTATCCTTATTGTGTTACCATAAGTCAGTGAATTTTTGATGTATAGAGTTCTAAAAATTATGTTATTAGTTAAATTTAACTACAGATACTGATAATAGAGATACTGTAGGGTTGAAATTTGTAACACTACTCTTGCCTATTTTCATGAGTAGTGTGTTGTTTTTTGAGGTTTTTTCAGTGGGAGGGAGTAGTGAAATAAATAATAGATTACACCTGTACATCATTCTTTGATTATTTTCTTCACCAAAATTTGGTGAGGACAAGAAAAATTCACAATTAAAAATTAAAGATATTATTTATTATGGTAGAATTTCTAAAGATAATGGTTGACATATTCTGATTTGGTGCCTTACCTCTTTTCACACAATAGCTTCTTTTGTTCAGTGCTTCCCTCTATATCCACAAATGTTTTACTCACCACAAGCCTTGAAACTCCCACATACCCCATGTATAGTGTGGTTCTACTGCATCTTCGCATGTAAATAATTATACGACAACCCTCCACCAATAGGAGTGTGACAAACTCTCCTGATGCAGGTTACTCCCTCCATACAATTCCACCTAATCTTCAGTTCTTATTTAGGCATTATCCTGTTTGGACCTTACACAATTTTGCTCGTGTTTTCAACTATGCACTTAATTTTTTTTTACTTTGTTTCTTAACATAGTAGTTTGTTTTTGAAGCCACTAAGCATTTCAATTGTGGTTTTGAGTGAAAATAAATTTAACTGTTTTTTTTTAATCATTATTTATTTTTTTGTGTAATTGCCACAGTTGAGCCATGAATTCTGAATTTTGTGTCACGGGTGCCACTGTCATGACTACTACTACTTCGTCTGTCATTTCTCTGGCTTTAGGTTCTACACTTTCAGCTGAGGAGGTCTTGGCCTTAGGTCGACAGGAGCTTGCTTTCTGGAGGATTCTGGTTTTGACAGCAAAGACTTTTCAAACTTTTTCCTCCCCCATTGTATGCTATGCATTCCCATGTTTCACCTGTGGATGCTGCCAGGCCTCCTTCAGCCTTTTTGGATATAATTGCACGGGTATGTTACCTTTTTGTCTGTATCTCTTATCTTGTGAGACTTTGCTTCTTCCCTTTTACACATGGCTCTTTCATGAGAATACCCCCCCCCCCCCCAATCTCCAGATACCAGGGTCCATGCTAACCAGTTCCAAGTATTACGTGCAGGATCCAGCATGCCTCATCCTACTAAATCTTTGGATTTTTTTTGCTTTCACTTATCACCAAGGATATTTTTTTGCTTTTGCTCAACACCTGGAGTCTTTGCAAGTGTGAGGGTCTAATCCTAATTCTCTGGTTAGGTTCTCCCAAGCCCAATTTTTACAGATTCTGGCTGATCTTAACCTCTAACCTTAGATACCTGTCTACCATGCACCTCCTAGCTGAGGTTATCCACTGAGTTGATCCTCCAACTATGGTCTGATGCACCCTAGCCACTCTACACCATAGGGCACATCCATTTATTTTTCCCAACCATTATTATATTTGGTTGGGAACCCTCCATCCAGCCATCTACTGGATGTTGATTCCCGGGTGTATGTGTTTGGTGTTGAGCTGGACAAACCAACATGTATACGTTGTTGTATGATTTGCTCCAATTAATTTCCACCAAATTATGTGAGACTTACTTCCACAGTGACCAAAGAGTATACCTGGTACAGAAGTGGTAAGGTCTCCCATGGGTGATTCCTCTCACAAGAGTGTTCACACTACATGGGCATTTTTTTGTATATTCCCGAAGAGTGCTCATCAAGATAAAGTTTGCACTGATCCCTCTGCTATTTCAGTGTGGAATTCTAGCTATTATGTGAGGAGAGGTAAGATACCATATTGGAAGCTAATATTTTCCTACACTGAAAATATATATTTCTGATAGATACTTTCCTCACACTTCCAATGCTTCTTTTATGCCTAATCTCAACAAAGTGAAGGTTAGCCAGAATCATATAGAGGGAGTAACCTGTGTGAGGAGAGTTTGTCACACTCCTATTGGTGAAGGTTTGTCACATGATTATTTACATGCAAAAATACAGTAGAATCATGTAGAACATGGTGTATGTTGGAGTTTCAAGACTAGTGGCGCGAAAAAAAATGTGTGCATATAGAGGGCAGCACTGAACAAGAAAAGTTATTATGTGAAAGGAGGTAAGTACCTATCACACATATATATTTTCAATGTAGGAAAATATTGACTTTTGTTATTCGTCAGCTAAATATAGTTACATATAAATCCTATCATAAATTGTATTTATCTTTTATCTGATGTATTATTATTTCAGGTTGCTTATATTGTAGGTATTGCTTTCAAAATCCTTTAGGAATGGCAAATGTACCATCTATCAACACAATTTGAAGCAATTGTTGAAGCAATAGGTATCTTTAACAACTGTGGTTCAGATATAATGTTCTTGGACAGTTAAAGTTCTGTATGACTTTGATTGGCGGATATGTCATTTTTCATGATCCAATTCAGAGTGTGCAGTTTTTGGGAATATTGATGACATTTATTGGTGTTTATCTTTACACCCACATTAAGGTAGGTTGTTTAAAAGGCATTCACTTCTTCTAATGTAGATTTAGGTTTTTATGTGGGAAATATTTTTAATGATTTGATTTCAATTGCATGCTGTAGGAAATTAGCACATGCCAAAGCATTTGGTTCTTTTCCCTCCAATTATGGAGTCCCATTGCAATGTTTATCAGTGTGCAGTACAGGTAATGTGACACTGTCCCTAATTCTGAACAACTGGCTGGCAGCAGCCATATTTACTTTTTATTTTGTTATTACATATTAGTGTTTGTTATTTTTTAATATCAAATACCCAGTTTAAATAAAATGATTTTAATACTATTGTTTCAATTATTCTTAAAGTTAATGCATTTTGAATTTGATATTGGTTCACTAATATTATTAAACTAACTTAAAACTCCGTTATAGGTAATGAAAAGTAATTTTTGTTTGTTAATTTTGTTCCACAAGATATAGTTAAATTTTCTTGCAAAGTCCTTAGATTTGTGTTCTTAGTTCTTTAGAAAGCTTGATGTGAAATGACAGAATTATTCATGTTCTGTGGTACTCTCTTTGTCTTTAACAGCTTAAAGAACAACAACAGTCAAAGGGACTACCATTGCCAAACACACTCCCTGTGTCAGATAGACCCAGTAGTAAATAAGTGTGGAGTGTAATGAGATGATTTAACCCTAACATTATCAGCTTTGGCTAATAGCAACATCAGATGCGATACTTTTAATCAGGGACTACAGACATTTATCCAGTTCTCATACTATACTGGTCAATTTGTTTTTGTTTGCTTTGATGTTTACCAAATGAGAGACAAAAATACAGTGCTAAAAGAAAAAGTTAAACAGTCTTAATATAATGAAACATTAGGGGAGTTGTATAAACACAAACTATAATGAAGTTTTTATTAATAGCTAATAGGTAATTTTCAAGTATATTCAATACAGTGTATTACCTCAATTCCCCATTTAAATAAAAATAATAAATTTTTATTAGCAAGAAATACTAAGTTATTATTTTTTATTTAAGTAAAAGTAATTTCTCAAAATATTAAGCAAGTATTTTGCTTTAAATATAGACAATGTGTGGGAAAGATTTGTATCAAAATGGATGTAATCCATTTAGCTGGTTATGCTAGGGTTAATAAAGAAACATTTCTCTTTTTTTTCAGTGGGAACAGGTTAGAACACAGGTTTAGATGAGTTAAGTGTTAATTTGTGCACATTGTGTGAAATATTCTTGATATTTTTTAAACATTTGGATTGTGGGAAGCAATATACTGGAGGGAGAATTCCATAATCTTCTTGTATCTAATTTCCTTGTGATAAGCTTGTAAGTATACAGTCCTTTCTTGAAAATCATGCACAGTAGTAATGTTACACTTGTAAAAAATGCCATATCAGAGTGCCTTCATTGTTCCAATTCATAAACAAAATTAATACATCAATAATACTTTTTTTCTTCTTCTTACAATGTTGAAATTTTTTGTTGTTGATAAAATTGTTCTGTCATATAAATAAAATGACTTGTTGGCTCTACATATTAAATCATGATATGCCAATTTAATCAGGCAATAAATTGTTCCTAAGACATGTACAAGATCATTCGTTTAGATGAAGTGATAATTGATATTGGAATTTGTTTATCATATTTCAAAATCAAGGCACCTACCTGGTTGGTGCCTTGAATTTCCAGTCATTGATATGTATGTGGATAAATTGTTGTCTAAGTGTATATTATATATATAATGTTGCTTTAAAAACTTTTGATGGCAATATCTGGTGTTGTTTTTTTTTTTTTTCATTATTAAATTAGAATAATAATAATTGAATTTAGAGCCATATTTTATTTGTTTGTAAGAAAGGAACAAGAATTGTATATGCCCTCGAAGAACAAGTGAAACTCTTTTAACTTTCAGTGCTAAACCACATCGAAACTTACACCAGTGAGGAAGACATGGTAATATAATTTGAAAATGTGTGATGTATTTCCTTTTTTTTAACACATCATATACGTAGAAATTGTGCAGAGTTGATTGTTCATCTGTATAGATATCCATATAAAGCAGTATTTTAGGTTGGCTCTTAAACTTTGTCTAGAAAGTGAAATACTAGAAACAAGTATTTTAAAAGTATAAAAAGTCTTAATATATAGTCAGTTTTCTGACAGATAGTGGTCAAACTTACATACTTGGTATAATATAGAAATTTGTATTTTTGTTTCAATTAAATGTGGGTAGCTAGGTCTCGGTTGTTGCATTAAATATAAACCTTTCACAAAAATTCAAATTAAAGGAGTATAATCTATCCGTTAAAAATATTATCATGGTGTTTTACAATTTTTATTTAAAAAATAATGTCTACAGCTCTTCTTTAATGAAAATAGAAATAAGATTCTGATTTTTTTTTTATCTAAGTTATGCTAGCTCTCACCATTTAACATTTATTCTTGAATGTCCATGAAGGTTGTGGAAGATAATCACTCATTCAAAATAACTTAATATAATGATATATATCATTAGAGCTGGGCAATTAACTTGACTGATTACCTGTGAACATCAATTACACTGATTAGTGTCACTTAAAATAATCGATTAAATGAAATCACAATTTAATTGAATAAGGTCATGACAATAATCAACTGATTGAAATTAGTGTTTTTGATTGTTACTGTTTTCAATTATTCCAACTGTCCAAGTAATTGAAATATTGCCATTATGATTTCTTATTATTATTTTCCATTATTCAAGGTTGTTCAGCTTAATAAACTCTTGTAATGACTTATGAAAATAATCACCCATAGGGTGGCTGTTTGTGCTAGTAATTACTAATCGTAGGATTCATATGTCATTAAAAAAAAATGTATAAAAAGTGAACATTTTCTAAAAAAGGATTTTTTTTTCTGGGAAGTACTGCATGGGAAAAGTATTCAGATTGTGCTCTTTAGTCATATGCAACTCATTGCATCAAAATAATTCAAATTATTATAAAGAAATGGTTGTTGCACATTCCAGTTATTTTTCTAATTGTCTGAATTTTGAATACCCAAAGTGTGAAATTTTTTTATGGATTTTTGTTCATGTTGTCATTCAATAGATGGCGCCACATTATATTTATTTTGGTCACACACATAGATAGTTGTATACATACTACGTCCATTATAGTAAGATTTTCAACTATTACAGTTATTGAAGACTCGTATGAGAATGATTGATCAGTGCGATATAATCGATTGGTGAGCCCAATGGTTAATCAATTAACAGTTTTCACTAATCACCCAGCTCTACATATTGCAGCTGAAACATTGTTTATGACACTGTTCTTTGCCATAAGTTTGATACATTGGCTTATAGATTATTTTATATAGTCCATGATCCTGTAAGGTACAGGTATTCTGAAGATATGGTAGGTTAAAAAAAAATAAATATGATTATCATTTGGATTTTTCTCCAGATCTGATCAGGGTTTAGCTGAAAAAAAATCTATCTATTCTCAAACTGATGTCTGTGGACCTCTGAGGGTCTACAAGAGTACTCTAGTTGTCTGAAGTTTCTTAAAAATATTTGAAAAATATGATTTATAGCATAAAAAATATTTTTCTAAAAATACAAGTTTAATATCAATTAAAAAATTAATTATAAAATACACAGAATTTTTTAAACAAAAAACATCAATAGGTTTTGGGTCCACAAAATTTTTTTTAACTAACATGGATCCTCAAGTTAATAAATTTTGAGAACTGCTGATCTAGTACATTTTTTTTTCTACTATATTTTGTATTTGTGGTTTTATTTTTGAAACTTTTTCTAGTTTCTTATAATACATTAACACTGTTGGAGAAGTTTTTACTTTGTTTTGTGCCATTCTGTAAATAAATTAACTGAAACCAAAGTATAATAATAATACCAAAGCTATTTTTATTATTTGAATAAAAGCAAGTCTGAATGAAACGGATATTTGAATGACCATATAATTCTGTAAAATAAAATGAATAAAAAGATGCTTGCACAAGAAATCTGCATTCTTCCCCCCTTTTTTTACATCCATATTTCTTGCTGTAAAGAAAAGTACATCTTACTAAACATATAAATATCAATGTATGTTAAATACAAGTTCAATCAAAGCTTCATTCTAGCATAATCTACTGTTTTAACTGAATCTTTTTGCTGCCATCTGGTTTTTTATTCATCCAATAAGAAATAGTTGTTGTAATAGCCAGATGTTACATATACTTATATGGACAACTAGGAGCATATTAATATTGATGTGTAAACACTAGTTCAGAATATATGTATACTTACAATAGAAGATGAATCACTAATTTCTTCTGGAGAAGAATCTGTGAAAATATTGAACAAATTTTAAAGTTGACATATTTCCTTACAATTACTTTACAAATTTATATAAAGCAGTGGCTACTTATTCATGTGTAAAATAATAGTTGCAAAATCAGTGTATTCTACTAATCTGATGGTAATTCTTTGTGAATAAAAAAAAAATTAATTATTTAATTACCATGTGTATTTAAAAATAATTATTGATAACTGCAAGTTATCACTTGCCAAAGAGAAGGTTAAATGATTAGAATTACCTGATCTTTTGAAATGAAAACAATTTATAGATAATTAATATTCCTTGTATGGTTTACTTAAGAACCAAACAGCAGTATTCTTTGATAGATTGTTTAGGAAGAGTATTCACGATGAAACTTAGTTGAGTGTTTATTATTTTATAGATCTAAATGTGCATTTACTTTTGTACTGAGAAATTAATAATGAAATACTGTATACTACCTTCTAATGCATATTATTATCCTAAAAACTAATGTCTTTATATTCCTGGAAAGTAACATTTATTATTTCCTTAGCAACTGATATATTTTTTATACTAGTGAGTGCATCGTAGTGTTCATTACAACTTTTTTTATTGTAGCAACTATTACCTATTATTATCCTAGATACCAATATTTCTTCTCTTAACACCATTTTTTTCTTTTATTTAGTAGCAAAATTTTTATAGATTGAAAAAAAAACAGCAGCTTTGTAGTGAGGGTAATTCACAATTTTGCCAAAAGTATGCTGGGAGGAGTTTGTGCACATTTTTAAAAACATGTCAAAAGTCATCAGTTTTTATTAGTAAATAACTTGGAAAAGTATTGACCAGCAGTAAGTTTGCCTTATTTTGTGAATTTAAACACCCCTTTTTCTGTCTTCCAGACTAATGTCTAATATATCTCTAAAAGAAACTTTACCATTTCATATGTAAGCTTTCAGAGAGAGGTCACAAAAAAGGTATGTATTGTATGATTATGAAAATGGCAAAAACTGTGAATGACCCCTAAAATCTTACCTATGTAATTGGCAAGTAAAAGATGTGCATGACAAGGTGTGTGATTAATGGTTTTCTTTTTAAGTTTCAGTTATACAAAAGAGTAATACATACACGTTTCTAAATTTTAATACATAATTATATGTAATAACCATTTTAATATAAACTCAATATATTATTAGCTGTGTTAATAATGTGTATGGAGAGTTGTTCAGATTTCACAGCTAAAAGTTGTAAATAGAGACAGGCTTTATAGGGGAAAACAATTCTACATTTGCAAGAAGCAATAATATTGAAAATAACAATGAGTAGTCAAGTGATGTTGATGTTGACTTAATATAATAATTTACCTTAACTACATAAACCACAAATAAATTTTCATAACTGACTGTGTATTATTTAGTTGTTTAAACTTAAAAGTTAAAAAAAAACAATTTTTTTTTCACAGTTAATGTTTATCCAGTAAACATATATTATTTTCATTTTTACAAAATAGTTAAAACATCATATGAAAAAGTATAGAAGTCGGTATTACTATTAAAGTTTGTTGATGATATGTAGGACTTCTGCAACTAAAAATCTAACTAAGTTGAACATTTCATTTTAAAGTTGGTGACTGGTTTACATGAGGTTGTTTATACTGCCTATTTATAATGCTGCTATTTCAAATCGGACAGTCTTACCTCTGAAGTACTGTAGACCTTTTGTTACAAAATTTATTCTCATGCTGTCAACAAATATGTGACTCACAATTCTTAAAGTCATTTTGCATTGCAGAACATATCTCACCAATAACATTGGACAACAAAATTTGCTGCTGGAGAAAACTCAAGTGATTCGGGGCAGTTTGATGGTGCTGCTTTCAAAAATGTAGTCAGAATTTGTCCACCACTCTAGATTTTGAGTTAGTGTAATATCTTAATACTTTATCAGCACTATGTGAAATACCATGCAATCAATGCAATAAAATAAATTTATGCTATGAAATTAAGCTTACTTGAACAGTTTATTGGGTAAAAGGCATACATTTTTGGTAAATTTCAATACTGACAGTATTGTGGTGGAGTAAAATTCCAAATATATAGTTCATATATTTTATTTGTTCTCAGTATAATTGTAGCAAATTGCACCACTTTTACTTCATTCCCACACTCTCCTGCTCTGCCTTGGGAATCACAAAACCCTCATATGCTCAATTTGCTAGAACATTCGAGAAGTCCCTCGACTGAGCATAAAAGGAGCAGAGTCAAATGCCTCTCACTCACTCACTTTGCCACATTCCGCACCCAATCAAAACAAAGTCCGAGCTTCTTCCTCGCATCATACCCGCAATATAATCGAATTCTGTAAAACTTCGTTTTTTTTAAGCCTTTTAAACTCTAGTTCTGTAAGCATAAATCCTTTTATATTTTTTAGAAAGTAATTTGAAATGCTGGCTCTCTACAGTTCAAGTAAAGTGCAAAAATCACCCAAACAGTTTCTGCTACATTTGTGGAAAGTATATTACAGTTTCATGAAGGAAAAACATCACACACAAAGTAAAGTTAGCTTACTACCACTATTTTGGGTATAAATGCATAAAGGATAACCAGAATTTGAGTCCCATGTTTGTTGATAGCATGAGAGCAAAGTCCACAAGGAAAAGTAAACAGTATTTCAGAGATAGTACCTGTTTGGATTTAATTTTAATTCTAAAAGTTTAAAATTTTGCTTAAATTGTTTTGACTGTAAGTTGGTATTTCATCATGACCCTGCTTTAGTTGTTTTGATAGGAAGACAGTGTTTAATTGTGATCTTGTTTTTACTGTGAAAGAGTGTTTACTTGTGACCCTGGGTTAACTGTTTTTGCTTGAGGATGGCTTAATTGTGACCTTTAACTGTTTTGAATGTAAGCTGGTATTTAATTACAATTTGAACTTAAACATTTTCACTACAAGATGATTTATTAATTACTTTTAATTATTTTCATTGTTAGAGAGTTGAAACATTTCGTGTACTATAAATAATGTGTCTAAACCTTTGAATAAACACTATTGTGGTACAATAATTGTTATATTTAAATTTTTTCAATCTGGTTTAATTATTTTGACTGCATGGTGGATTTAATTGTGAATTTGGTTTTACTGTTTGACTTCAAGATGTTTGAACATGACAGTGATTTAATTCTCTTCATTGTAATATAGTGTTTAATCATGACCCTTGTTAATTGTTTTTTACTTCAAGATGACATTTTGTCACAACCCTAGTTTAATTGTATTGACTCTAAGATTACATTTGATTGTGAACCTGGTTTAACTGTTTTGACTGCAGCATGGTGTTTGATCGTAACCTTAGTTTCATTGTTCAGGGTAAGATCATAAATTATACTCTGATTTTGCTGTATCAATAGCATATTGACAGTTGGACCATAGATATCATGTCTGTAGTATTTCTGTTAGCTTTACAAACTCGTTTGAGGCTGTCATAATAAATTATAGCTCAGATATGTAATATAAATGCACTTACTGGCTTCATTTTCTAAAGGAGCATACTTCTCACTTTTTATAAACAATATTGGAATGTCTTTAATGGAGAGACATGGAGAAGAATCACAGCTAGGCTGCTTTGTCACTTCACTGTTGACTGATATATGAGATTCATTGTCTCTGCTAGAATCAGTATGTGACTGAAGTTGGCACAGGAAATCTTTGAAGCATGATGTATCCAACATTGTGGGTGTTCGGATTGTACCGTTTGGAGTTTTGCGTGAAATAACCAGGGAATTATGTAATGCCTCGCATCTGTTATTTCCACAGTTTAGTGATGCCTTCAAAGGGTCAAAATGTTGAGCTGATCTGTTAAGGACCGTTTTGTGATTTCGGGATCTAAAGATCTTGTATTTGCTTCCGGGTGATATTGTAGTTTTCTCTGTTATAGAGGGAGGACTGGTAAATTTACTTTTAGGGCTGATAGATATTTCTTTCCCAAATACATGTGATAGTAATTTTTGGGGTTTCTCAGCAGACATTGCTCTTTTAATTTTAAAAGTTTCATTGTCTGACATTTTTATGTTTTTAATGATCTGGCCAATTGTTTTTCTCCCTCTTTTTCTGTTTTGCTTAATAGAATGCTTATCATTATCATTTTCTTGAGCTAGTTTTCTCCGTGTTCTTGTGTGGATTCCTTCATCTTGTATATTCATAGGATGTTTCTCATTAGAAGCTGATTTAGGTGTTGTAACTTTTGTTAGATTGTTAACATCTTTACTGTGGCTGGGTGTTGGGTTATAGTTGGGTACTCGGGGGTATGGTAACACTGTAGCCACTGGAGATGGATTAGTCCACAATTTTTTTGAATTCTGGTGGGATAATGGAGAGATTAGGGAGATTGTTTGCTGCACAGAATGGTCCTATATTAAGAAAGAATGAAAATGAACACAGTCTGACATGAATATGACATATTATTAAATTTCACTGACTACTCACTGAAAACAATTTCATAGACTTTATTTCTTTTTTAGAAAGTTTGTAAAATGTTACTACCATTACAAAAAATTAAAATGAACATCTGTATAGAACTGCAGAACATGGAACAATCATCTTCTTAACATAATAAATTATTGAATGAATGATGTTAAATTTTATTGGCTGTAGAAACAATTGTCTTTCTTAGCCTGTTTTCAGTTTATAAAAGTTTAAATGCTGTTTTGAATATATTAGCTCCAAATACATCATGTATTATATTATTTAAGCACTCACAGAAGTTTTGTGTCACTAAATAATTTTTATTTTAAAAAGTTTAGTTATAAAGGAATCAAATATATATTTTTTTAATTTTGTGGCAATAATAGATGTATATGTATTTACTAATGCCATTTCTCTGATAAAAGAAACTGAAAGATAAGTAACCTTGGTAAGAAATCTTACTTGCAAAATCCTAGGTGTGTGGAAACTTGTAGCTGAGTCGGGTCGTCTCATACAATGCCAGTCTGGTGCATATCTTCTGTCAGAGTCTAAAAACTTATCTTCATCTATTACTTGTCTTCTCTCAAACTCTATGACTCTGTCACTATCTGCTGTTTTTCTTCTGCCAGAGCCTACAACAGTGTCTTCATATACTACTTGTCTTCTGTTTTCATCTGTTTGTCTTATTCCAGAACCTATGATCCTTTCTTCACCAGCAGCTTCACTTCTGTCAGAGTAAGTAGTTCGGTTTCTATTGTCAACTTGTATATTGTTTCTATCTGCTTGTGTTCTGCTATAGCTCCTGTGTGTTGCTTGGGGACTGTAGTCATGGCCTATAATATTGTCCATATTTGCTGGTGGTCTGCTATAGTCAGGACATATAATGCTTTCCCAGTCTACTGATGGTCTTCTGCATTCAAAACCTATGATACTGTTTATATTTATTGCTCGTCCTTTATACTCAGAGTCTATAACTCTACTTACATTAACCATTGATCTACTGTAACCAGAGTCTGTTGATCTTCCTTTATCTTCTGCTATATTTCCGGACTTATAGCTTAAAATACTATCCTGATCTGCTTCAAATCTGTTATAGTGAGAGCTCTTGTTTCTTTCATCATCTGTAGTCAGTGTTCTGTAGTCAGAGTTTATGACCATGTCCTGATTTACTTCCAATCTGTTATAATCAGAGCTTTTAGTACTTCCCTCCTCTATAGTTCTGTAGTTAGTGACCTTAGGTCTGTCCCCACACATAGCTGATTTGACATTATCAGAAACTTGGACATCACCTGCTAATGACCTCTCAGAGTCTGAGCCTATGATGGTGACTCTGCCTGATGTTGGTCTATTACTGAAGCGAGATGAGTTAAAATAATTAAGTAACAGGGCTTTCATTTCATCCAAATGAGTTTTCAAGATTGTGTCTGTCTCTTTATGCAGTGCTTTGTTGCTGATGTGTTCCAAGAATTGTTGGAGTATGTCTTGCTGATCATGAAAGTATGTCTTTTGAGCTTGTTTCTCTTCTGATAGTCTTTTTTGTATTACCTAGGGTGTGGTTGAAAGAAATACAATATTTTGATGGGTAAAACTTTCTAAACTGATACTGTAGGCTGAAGTTCTTTGTTATAAAGCAAGTCACTGTAAACCTTTTACTCTTCAATAAACCAAAACTAGAAAATAAAGAATAAACATAACACTTTATAACTTCCATGGGACAACCTCATATTTTATCTTCACTCAATTATTGGTCATAACTTGGTTTGTTAAAACCACAAGTTATCAATTTGTTTTAGTTGAATCTAAAATTGAAGACATTACTCTGTTAATATTATAGTTTCATATTATTTATGTAATGGTGAAAGACTGTCAAAGTAGTCTAGAAAATCTTTTTTCAGTATGTTGCACATAACTATCTTTTTTCTTCAAAATTCATTATATTCATTAAACAAATTGAACTTACTTGAAATAGTTTTTCAGTATTATTAGAGGTCTGTTCTATAGCTGACTGGATAGATATTCCAATTTCTCCCTGCTTTTGCAGGTGACAAGTGATGGCAGAGCCTGTTTGCTCTATGATGTCATCCTTCATCTTTCTAGAAGAGTCGTGTAGTACAGATAAAACAAAACTGATAACCGTATAGAGATGACTTTGTGTGGTGTTATACTTTATCTTTGTAGAAGTGTCAATCAGAAACAGATAAAACTAGACTACTCTAACACTGATACTTTGCTTGGTGTCATCCTTCATTTTTCTAGAAGTGCCTTGCAATAACAGATAAAAGTTGGACTGCTCTAAAACTGACAACTATAAAAAGAGATGACTTTGCTTGGTATAATCTTTTATCTTTCTAGAAGTGCCTTGCAGTAACAGATAAATTTAGACTACTCTAAAACTAATAAACATACAAAGAGATAAATTTGGCCCTGCAGGAGTACTTAGGCTGAAAGTTAAAAAAAAACCTTTAAGGGTTATTCTATTCATTTCAGACTTTGCACCATTATATTCTTTTTGCTTATAAAACTATTTTAGTTATTCCTAAGTCAAGCATTCAGAATTTTTTTTAATAAGAATAGCTGCTTTCATGGTTTAATAACAGTCTGGTTTGTGTTTCAAAAACTTGTGTGTAAAGACCAAAGGTAGTATCATTAAAAGAGCAATACAAAAGATTAACAGTTATCTACCTCCATACTATTGGTATTTTTCTCATGCAACTGTATAAACTATAAACTTGAAGGATAAAAATCACTTACTTCCACAAACTAGTTACCCTGCTTCCTCAGTATGAATATTTTTCTCCTACAATTAGCATTTTTAGATAGCTTGGCAAGAGTTTAGTTACATGGCACTCACAAAATGCTTTAACATAACTTACTGTGACTTACACTACTTACAAAGGTTTCAAATAACTTTTGTGTAAATAAGGCAAAACCTATATGAGATACCTTTTTTCTTTTAGTGTCTAGTTACTGAATTTAGGAAACTGTAAGCTAGTGATCTCTGAAAACTTACACCAACAAAGCTGTTTGTTCTTTCTGCAAAGTGTCCAGTTTTGTTGTAGTAATTTCTTCCAGTCTGGTACATATTTCTTTCAATGTTGTAATAATCTCTTCTTGTTGTTGTTTTAATTCTACTGCAGTAACCTCTAGTTGCTGTTTTAGTTCACAAACCTCTTTCTCTATCTTCTGTTGGGACTGTTCATTCTAATGTTAAATAATTTTCAAACTCGGCAAATAGCATTGTTAAAGACTTTGAACTTTTCAACTTAATGCAAAATAAAAAATAATATTTGTAAAACACATATGAATAGGAAACCTCAAACCGTAAGTATTATAAATGACGGATATATTTAATAGATGTCCTCAATACTTAATGAACCACACTTTAGCTTGACTGAATGAAAACCAGTGAATAACAATAAACTAAAAAAAATTATCAACATACACGAATTGACATTGTGTAACATAGTGCTGTTGTAAGACATGTTTTGTAGCTAAGGTATGTTATAATGAATAGAAAATGCTGAATATATGAAGAAAACAATTCAATTATTGATCTAATGCAGGACTTAGTTTATTCGAAATATAATATTTATAAGATATCAGGCTCAAACGTTAGGCTGTCAGACATTTATGATTCTGAAGAAAAAATTAAAAAGTTATAGTTACCAAATGTGCAATGAAGCAGTTTTAGATGTTACATATGTATCTAAGTCTTTGATCACTCCTGGTTTTTGTATATTAATTCCTTTGTTGAAGATATGAATGATGTTTAGTGTACCTGTATACTGTGATGGCAGGAAAAATATTTCACCCTTCTAAGCTAAACAAGAAAATATAGTATTTTCTCAAATACAAAAAACTTTTACAAGTTTGTAGGAGGCTTATTTTCTTTGAATATGAATAATGGAAATGATCATTGGCATAGGCTAGGGTTGGGTTAGTGTATGTATTAGTGACAAATTACATAGTATTTTGAGTGTTGCTTCAAGTACACTGAACACAAGTTATCAATGGAAATGTTTATCATTGCTTTATTAACTGAATGTGCACAGCATAAGTCTATTGGACTGACTCTATATTGGTAAAGGAATGTTGACTATAATTCCAAATATAATGTGTGTTCTTACACAAAATGTAGCAAGCCTTTAGCACAATGTATCTGTTTTTAAAAAAAATCAGAAGTATTACAAAAGTATTTGTACTCAAGATATGTCTGTGAATTGACAACATCATGTCTGATAATGTGAAGAATAGAAATACTTTTATCCATAATACACTTTACATATTGTATGTGGCCTGGCATGGCCAGATGGTTAGGGAGCTCGACTCACAATCTGAGGGTTGTGGGTTCGAATCCCGTCACACCAAACATGCTCGCTCTTTCAGTCATTGAGACATTATAATGTGAAGTTCAGTCCCACTATTCGTTGGTAAAAGAGTAGCCCAAGAGTTGGCAGTGAGTGGTGATGACTAGCTGCCTTCCTTCTAGTATAACACTGCTAAATTAGGGACAGCTAGCGCAGATAGCCCTTGTGTAGCTTTGCGCAAAATTCAAAACAAACAAAGATAATGCATTTACATAATCAATAGAACCTTCAAAATGCATATGAACAGTTTTTTCAATATAGCTGTATATTGTATCTGGTATTTACCACAAACTTTCACGAAATCAGCAATGTAAGGTAAAATAAATAGTCGATAACTCTTAAATCAACATTCTGTAAAAGTTCATTGAATGAACACTCACCCCCACTCATGCATATAGTATATTAATGTTTATTTGGTATTAAATAATGGGGTAATACAGCAATAGGTAACAAACATTAAGTATTACCTTAAAATTAATGAAAATAAACTCTATTTTGAGCCTTTTATTTATTTATTCAGTTTTTGTCTGGTGGTTTGTGGGCTGATCAAACTGCCTCATGAGACCATTGCACCATGTGGAATGTTAATTGGGCAATCCAGACGCAGGTAATCTATGATTGTGAGATACCTTATTATGACTTTGGTCTAACTCAAAAAAAAAGTGGTATCATTATGATTATGATTCCTGTCTTTGTCTTGTGCAGATATTTTGCTCTCCTGCTCCAGCAACCAGAGAAACCAATATAATGAGCAGTGAAGGTGGTCAGTATTGGTAAAGACCTCAGAATATCTGTACTTGTGAATAAGGATTTTCTTGGTTTGTTCACTTGCGTTTATTTTGCTGTCCATGTTTATTTTATACTCTGCATAACATTTCTAAAACCTGCTGTATTGTAGGTGCAGTGTACTGAAATACCACATACATCTCAGATGTATACTTTTTTAGACTTTTTCTAAACTTCAATTTTCAGCTGATCATAGAATGGGTTTCAATGTCCAGTATAAGCTAATGTTTCTTCTGCAGCAGCTTTAAAAATTAAGAAATACAAAGCTTTCTAAAAATATATCATCAAACAATATTATTAACACATACTTTTATTAACTGCTTTATTATATCTTGCAGCTGATAATTGTGTGATAAATAACTGGTAAGGAAAAAATTACATATAAATAATTCCTAGATTAATTGTTTATTAATCGTTTCCATGCACTTATAACTAAATGCTTGCTGTTAAATTATTTTTGTGTATTTTTGGATTAAATTATTTTGAGTCTGCAATTAGTAATATTTATCATATTATTTATAATATAAATATTTATCACATTACAGAGATTAAGTTATGTAATATTTTTCTCTCATCAACAAAATTAAGAATTTCTATAAACCACAAACTTGAAGCTAAATCTAGCATTTGATATACTACTTGTTAATAAATTAGACCAGTTCTGGGAAATATCACCCATTATCTGTTACCGTGGACAAGGACAAATAAAAAAAAAAAGAAGTTGAACCTCTTATAGTCATTATATGTTAATCACTATATAAATTCAGGTTCACTGTGGTGAGTAAAAACCAGCTCAAATGTCATACACACATAATTATGTTTATGGTTTTGGATGATAAAAGTCACATGGTAGGTGAGATAGATGTGATTCTTGTCTTGTGACTACTCCATTATGAAACTGGAATTCAGTTACATATCTAGGAAAAACTTGAACCAGCTAACAAGTATTATATTTAATTGTTATTCTTTCAGAAAGGCTATTGAAAGTATGCATTTTTAGTCCAGTAAACATCCAAATCAAGTGCACTATTCACACTCCTAAATTATATATGACTGTGATTATTCTCATTACATAACAGGTAGATTAAGTCCTAACTCATTCTAATCCATATAAACCTTTTTACCATACCTTCATAATTACCTACATCCACTTTGCACAGCCATTAACTAAATGCAGCTCACTTGTGTGAAAGTTTGTTTTTAATATTACTGAATAATTGTAGCAGTTGAAACACTGCTTTATTTCACCCTGTCATAAGGTAGAAAATAATATATGTTTATTCTAGTATATTTGGAACATCTTTTTAAAAATATTTCATGCAGGTGTTGTGCATTTAGTAAACATCCTTGTGAATAGGATATAAATAGTTGTAAATTTTAGGCAAGTTAATCTTCTCTAGGATGTATGAAATAGGAATGATCATCGATATAGGTAATACTTCACTAGGAAAGTTGGTCTGACTCAACAGCGTGGCACAGCCATAATCCTTCTGCCTTTTGTCAAGTTTTAACACAATTTGTCTGCTCTTTGTTGAGTGCAGAAGTTTAATTCTTCTCAGCTTCAGCATTCAGTAAGACTACTAGAACCTATAAGCCAGCCATTATTGAACTACTCTCAGCACTTTAGTCGTATACAACAAAGATTTTGTTTCTTGTGTTGTACACAATTGTTTGAGGCTTTCATTTGCTGTTCAAGTTCATTTTATCTTTTTAAATACATCTCCTCCATAGCTGCATGATGTTTTTTCTGAGTATAATACTAACCTGTTGAATCCAGTTTCACCCAAAAATGCCACTGACATTTTGGTATAATGACCACAAATTTCATTTTATGGAGTTTAATTTTGTATGTTTGTTTCTTCCCAGATGGCAAGTAGACGTTGGCCAGTACATACCATTATGTTGGATGAAAATTTTTTGCTCATTGGCTGGACAACTATAGCCAAGAAGAAGCAATCAATATTTCCATTTTTGGTATCAATTATCCAGGTTTGTTCAATGCCTACCCACTCTAAGCATTCACTTCTTTAACTGTTGGCCCAACATTTGACCAAAATATGTGGAGTACTGCACAGCTTGCTAAATTTTTATAGAATGCTGTCATTTGATAAAATTTTAATAAATATTACCCTGTGCTTATTAACTTTTTTGTTGAATGTTGCCTATAGTTACCAGAATATTTTGTGGTATTGCACAGGTTCGATCCTGGCTTGCCAACTCCAAAACCAAGAGCTCTATCACAGGACTTGTCATGAATATAAGATGCCACATCATCATTATCGTAAACTCGTACATTACCTGCTGCTACTACAGACAATCTGTAAGCTCCAGTCCGCTTGTTAATTTAGTATAACAAAACATAGACATACATTATCAGTCTTTAATAGTACAAATTCATTAATTCAATTAACAAAGGTGTTGGAGTGGCATGGAAAAGTGATCCCTACAATAGACTGTAACTGAGAAGTGTTAAATGCATTTAAGATAATATCCTAGAATAGCTAGGAGGTTTAAAATAATGGCCTTACAACTTCTAGCATTTCAAACTTAGACAGTATTTTTCTAAGTTCTGTTATTTTTATTTTATACTTGTATGTCATTTCTCAAGATAAAAGGATTTTAATAATGATGATAAGAAGAAGAGGAAAAAAGACCTTTTTTCAAAAAACTCTACATCCATAGGTTTACAAATTACACCTCTTTATGTATAATTTCTTTTCTAATATTAATTAATAAGCTGATATTTTAAATAGGTATTCTTTAAGTTCTTGGACCAATGACACCAGAACATTGGGTTAATTTTGAGCCAACAGTTAAACAAAGTTGATGCTTACATTAGGAAAAATGATAAACCAACACACTGGCTCAAATAAGAAGTGATGTGCAAATTGCTGTTGGGCAAGTGTAACTGGTAATACTGGGCCAATGTGGTCTGCTATCTGAATTTTCAGCTACCCAATAATTGTTTACATGAGAGTAAGCCAACAATGGGACAACATAGCTTTACCAATGCCAATATTGGTCCAACATTGGTTTGTTATCTGGCCATGGAAGGGTAACTTATAATATCATGTAAACCTTGGTGGAGAGGAGGAAGCTGCAGTTGAAATGAAGACATAAACTTAGAGTGCAGTAAGATCTAGGAGAGACCCTCTCCTGGATCAAGGGCTTTGCTAGTCATGGTAAGAGCTATTTCCTTGTTCTACTGATAAGAAAGTTAAAAGAGCATCTATGACTTTCTATAGCTGCAATAACCCAACCAGTATTATTTTCCTACAATATGCAAAAACACAGGGTAGCAAAGATGGTTTATGGTGGCAACATTCAGTCTGTATATCTTGAGGATAACTAGGTTGACCTCTGTAGGAATTCTAGATGTTTATGGACTGTTACAGGCATTACTCATAAGGTGAATAATGTCTACTAAAAGGAGCCATGATACTGCTAATTGGAGCAGTCAGTATCTCAGCATGATCCTGTAAATACATTGAGTTGATAAGTCGTCCAGCTTGGTAAGGCATGATGTTAATACCTTGATATCACATTCTGCAATCATGGTTAATGTAGAGGGCAATCATGATGCATATCCCTCTGTATCATGATGTTCTGTTGCTAACTTTACCAGAACATGCATTCTGGAATTGAGAATTAGAAGAGTGACTCTTGAGTACTGACAATGTCTCGGCCAAACAGTAGTAGAGACACTTGCAGTAGTTGCCTGTCTACACCACTGCCTTATATTGGCATCATGGTGAAGCAAATTAACCTGACAAGGTATAATGAAATGCAAAAAAGTGTATGGACTATTTACTAAAATGATTCACACAGGTTTTTCTTATGGAAATCGGACAATGAGTACTGAATCATCTGTCCTAGAGTTCACCTGCTCCAGGACAGATGATTCAGTGCTCATTGTCCAAATACACTCAGGAGTGGAGCAGTTAAATGACTGGGACATGTTTTTTTTTCTCATTTGCACTGCTGATTTTACATGCATGTAACCAAAACTCCTGTACCACTTACATACAAACAAAAATCCATAAAAAATTTCACATCTGGGTATTCAAGATTCAGGCAATTAGAAAAATAACTGTGGTATGTGCAACAACCATTTCTGTATAATAGAACACAATTTTAAATAAAAGTACTCTATTCACAACAATAACACGACTATCACTAGGACTGTATGTGAGGGTTTGATTAGTTCGTACAAAAACTATAATTTTTTTCAATAAATGGTACCACCTTTAACATATAAAACATTACAGTTTATATCAGTAAAATTTATGAAAATTCTGACCTCTACACATTGAATTATTTTGATGCATTGAGTTGTGTATGACTAAAGAGCACAACCTGAATACTTTTCCTTTGCAGTACTTCCCAGAAAAAAAAAACCTCTTTTTTTTTTTTTTTAAAAAATTTTTTTTTTTTTCTAAATTTTTTTAAAAGGGGTACTACAGTTAGTAATTACTAAC
>NW_013665840.1:355923-363457 GCF_000517525.1 Limulus polyphemus | reverse complement strand
CCCCCAAAAAAAAAAACCCCTTTTTTTTTTCTTTTTTTTTTTTTAGAAAATTTTCATTTTTTCCTAAATTTTGTTCAAAGAGGTACTACAGTTAGTAATTACTAACACAAACGGTCACCCATAGGGTGGAATTTCTGCTAGTGTGGATAAATGAACAATACATATGGCTCAAAAGTATGGATTCTATGCAAAGTTGGCTACTTGTGTAATGGCCAAAGGATCTTGTATGGGAAGGTCTTTCCAAGTTTGTCACCCGTCGATGGTGATGAGGTTCTCATTTATAAGTTTATAGAGAGACTGCCACATAAACCCATGCAGCATCACAAGGGTCTCAGAGATATTTCTCTGTTACTGAGTCCTTTTTTTTTTGGTGGCATGATTTGAGAAGGTCACATCAAACCAGATGGTGGGGAAAAAAAAAGAGGAATCCAATAGCAGTGGTTTATGTAGCTTCAAACAAACTGAAAGGTCTGTGAAGACATTATTATTCAACCAAAGCATTGACCAACAGTTCTACAACTGCAGGTACTGAACAGTACCATGATGTAGCTGCTATGACTCACTATGGAACAGCAGAAGTTTTCATATCCAACTACCGTGACTACACCAACAATTAAGCAGCAGTGACTTCCATTAAGTTGCCTAAAACATAAAGGAAATTGCTCCTGTTTTAAATGTGGTTTATCAGGTTACTGGATGTGGAATATTCTATAGCTTGTTGTAAAATAGGGTTGTCAATTTATATCTAAAGGCTGTCAGTTGGTTCAAACAACCATGAGCTTGTCATCACATGGAATGTAGTGGTGATGAAACATGAAGTTGATTCTCTAGTGAATACTGGAGCACCCAGGATTTTATGCAACTTTGCAAAGTATTAGACATGCTGAGTGAAACCACCAATTCTGCAATTAATGCCAATTTTATTCTGGCAAATGTAATTAAGCTAGATGTGAGCAAAGAAACGTGTTTCAAGTTTCATTTTAACAGTGTCACTCACCAATCAGATAGTTGCCTCTGATCTTGATTCGGGCCCTAGTATATTTGAGGATTCATGATTCTTCTAAATGTTCGAGTGGTGTGATATGGATACACTCTAGTGCTAGATAATATTGCCTTAAGCATGTGCAGTTTTGCCACTGACCTAAATGTTTGTGGATTATCACCTGTTACAAGATGTACTTTTTTTTACCTTGGTAAGGGTGCAACATGTTGCAGGTCTTTTACTTGATGGTCCTCCTGCCCCAAGATGACCCATATTCATTTGTTTTCCAATTTCTTTAAGTTTAAAGGAATATTCCTGTATTGAAAATTCTAAACCCACAATCTGAACACATCTTTATGACCTCAGGGTATGAATATTTTGCAACAGAAAAGGCTTTTATGTCCCCTTCCCAAAAGTGATCAATTTTTGATGGCATAACACAACCTATGATATGCAGAACAATGTTATAATGTAGTTATGATACATACTATTTCATGGAGACTGTATACCACATGTGATTGTCACATTATTTGCATATTCAAAACCACTTTAATATAACAAGCTCAGCCCTTTACATAACTGTATGGATGAAGGTTTTATATGAACTATATACACTCTCTATTGATATGAGTTCCATGTCAACTATACTTATCTTTATGAATGGTGTTTCCATGTAAGCTATGCACACCTTTTGTTTACTTCCTGATAATTTATTTTTATACCATTGAAGAAAGTCAACTCTGTGGGGGACTTGGCATTACCTGGTGGTTAGGGTTAAGATATACAGTTGTCAGACATAGCATGACTGGATGTAGCAACAAGGACTGTAAGAATGTGGTGAGACTCCAAAATCATTTTAATATGACATACTCAACCTCTATAATTTACACAAAATCACCATCCACAGAGCTATGTAAAGTTTAAATAGAACCTCTATTCATAATGTAAAACTAATAATAAAAATTTGATGAAAAACATTTGGGTTTTACTTTGAAAAATGTGTCCTGGGAAAACAAACAAGTAGTTCATGTAGTAGCCTAATAAAATGAAAAATTACCTTGACAAGTTGTTTAACAAGTTCTTCATGTTCAACACTTTCCTTGTCCTTGCAACGAAGAGCTGAGAGCAGATCTTCACAAACTGCAGAAACCGAATTTTTTACTAGAGAATACAGAAATAGAGTAGATGTCAAACACAGTTTTGGTGCAATTTAACTTAAATTGAATCATTGTTATAATCGACTGGTTTCTCAACGTTGTTAAAAAGCTATTCTGCATGAACTTTCCTCAAGATGATACTTGAATGCTTTTTGTTATTTGTTTTAGGAACAAAAATATATCAAAATAATATAAAAAAATAAGAATAGACAACAACATTGTAGTACAGTTAAAATCATTAAAAGTTACTAACTCAGAGCTAATAAGTTTCAGTATCTCTGGCTTGCTATCATCAGTAGCTTCTATGTAAAATTATATCAAAAATATATTTTATTCATCTGAGTTAAAGGGTAAAGTAAAATGTTATTTGTTGGTGATTACGAAGAAGACATATTTGTCAGACCTATTCTTTTTCTTCAGTATAATATATACATACATTGTGTGTTTTGGCTGAAACTTTCAACATTGAAGTATTAAACACGAAACTTTTTTGTTTTATCAAAGTGCTTTTATAAGTTTAATTTATTTTACAGATTATAATTTTTGTTAATTTAATATATATATTTTAAATTTGTTTAAGATACTAAAAGATTTTGTTCTTAATTTTAAAGTCCAACATGAAAAATTATTCAAATGCAGTATTTAAGTTCAAAAAATGTTTTGCAAATATTAAATGAAACCGAAAAATGGGGTGAAAGATTTGAGCAACCACGTAAAACAAATAATAGCAATAATCTTAATTGATACACAAACTACAAATTATACTGGAGTCTCACATTATTATTGTTCCCAGTTATTACAAGACTTATAAAGCTATAATCCGGGATTTGATTCCTTGTGATGAACACAGCAGATAGCCCAATGTGGCTATGCTCTAAAACAAACAAACATATTATTACTGGCTAGCCTCAAAGCTAGTATGAACAATCGGGATGTTAGAACACTGAGAATAGAGCATGTATTCATTAGAAAAGAATCTACAGGCTATGTGTGTATGCTATCAAACGTCCTAAGGCTTGCCCTTTCAGCCATTGGGTCGTTATAAATTGAAGGTCAATCTCACTATTCATTGATAAGAGTACCCAAAGAGTTAAAAGTGGGTGGTATTGACAAGCTGATTTCAGAGAAATAAGTCTTAGTGCGGTATGCCACAAACCTAGTTTATCTAGATCCGAGTGCACTGTCAGTATACATGTCTAAGGGGAGATTAAACATCATTGTGGTGTATAACCCTAGTCCACGGCGAGAACTAATGCAAGTTTACGAATATTCGCATACTGTACACACGAACGACGGCTAACTGTAGAATTCCTGCACGAAAAATATATAAATAAAGATGCATTATTTTCTAAGTTATAGAAGGTTAAAACGTTGCGGTTTTCTTAACTACCACACAGCTACCGTTGTGTAGACTCAATTCATTATAAGAATTGAATAAGATATATGCTTACTTTCAGCGAGGCATTCCTTATTGTGATTCAAAGACTGTTGCTCCTCTTTATGAGAGACATCCTTGAGTACTCCGAGAACCTCCGAGGTTTTGGTGTAGCATTCCTTAACAGAGTGTAGCAGTGTAGTCAGTAAGTCCCTAAAAATAAACAAAACAAATAACTGTGTAATCTTATTTAATTTACTAGGTTGTCCCTCCACTTTTTGTTTTTACTTAAAATACACTTTAATATTTCCACTAAATAATTTGCTAAATTTTTTGATAAAACAAAATATACATTATCCTAGAGGGCGGTATATTAAAGCCTTTCATTCCTTTCACTTTTGACATCTATAAGACATTTGATTGTTTTTTTTTAGAGCAAAGCCACTTTGGGCTATCTGCTGTATCCACCACGGGGGATCGAACACCATATTTTAGCATTGTACGCCCGTAGACTTACCTCACTCCCATCGGGGGGGGAGGGGGCGACATTAAAGAATTTGTTGTTTTCATCCAATAACATATATATTGAAATAACATTTTAAATGTTGATTTTAATGACTAGGTGTCATTCTCTCACGCCCTCATTGGCACAGCAGTATGTCTGCGGACTTACAATGCTAGAAACTGGATTTCGATACCCGTGGTGGGCAGAGTACATATAGCCCATTGTGTAGCTTTGAGCTTAATTCCAAACAAACAAACATTCTATCACATCTATTGCTAAATTTGCAAAGCTGAATATACTAACGAAATACAAAGAGAACCTATATGAAGATTGACTATATCAATACTGAAATGCTGTTTTGGCACTTATGTTAGATTTCAATTATTCCTGAAAAGTCAGTTTGGATTTTGTCGAATTAAAATATGTATGTATATGTTTGTTTTCGGAATTTCGTGCAAAGTTATTCATGGGCTATATATGCACTAATTGAGAAATGATAGACTAGAGGGAATGC
This sequence comes from Limulus polyphemus, assembly GCF_000517525.1. Classification (NCBI taxonomy): domain Eukaryota; kingdom Metazoa; phylum Arthropoda; class Merostomata; order Xiphosura; family Limulidae; genus Limulus; species Limulus polyphemus. Next base: position 358,924 of record NW_013665840.1, on the reverse strand, counting down.
AGCTAGTTAACACCACCTACCGTCAACTGTTGGGCTACTCTTTTAACAACAAAAAGTGGAATTGATCATCATATTATAACACCCCTACATGTTCAGTGATGAGATTCGAACCGCAATTTGCGAGTCGAGTGTTCTAACTACCAGATCGTTATATGAATGTACAAACATCTCGTTTATACCTAATGAAACAAAAGTTGTTAATGGAATAAAACGATTGGGAAACTGATGTATCAAATTCTAGCTACTATAAAATTTAAATGAGTGGGTACTAGCATAAAAATGAGAATTCCTTTTGAAAGATTATAAGATGTCAGACAAGAATGTTTAAAATATATGCTAATATTTTCAAAACACTGTATGCAATTTGCACTCAATAATGATGTTAATTAAAATTAAACAGTTATCTTTCATTCATTTCATAAGATGCCTTAGCAAAACTATAAAAGGAATACATCAAAAATATAGTACAAAATACCCTGTTGTCAGGTTGTTGTTTTTTTGCCAGTCCATAAGGGGTTTTGAACGTGGCTAAATATTGCCTGTGTTTTAAATTTCATTCTTTAAACCAATCTACGATTTAAAATGTACAATGTCTTTTTGTTAACCAGATGACTAAATGTCATTTTACTGTTACAGCAGTAAACCTTTCGAATAATGTCTTAATGATGCCTTATAACTAAGCGGTTTTTTGCATCATGGTTAAATTGCATTTTCTGAGTGCTTCTAAAACATGGAAGTCTGAATTATTCATACATAGATTACCAGGTGGCTACTGCGATTTCACTGGAGCTATTCCTACTAAAGATCTCTGTTGACAAACCTTTCTTCTTTCTCCTTTGTTATTTTCCGTAATTCGGTAATGTCTAAATCTCTAACAAAGTTTGCTGATGGCCGACCACAGTTGACAGATTGTTGTTTATTAAACAACGGTCCTTGTGACACATATTTTTGGTAGAACTTACGACCAGGAGACTGAAATTATGAAAAACTCCATGACAATCATATAAGTATAATTTATGATAAATATCCAAATGAAAAATGTAAGTAACTACTTGAATGAAACGCAAACATCTTTGTTATTTATTTAGTTAATATTCCACAGAAATGGTCATTTATACTTCTTTTACAAGTTTCAAAATGTAAACCCGATATAGTAAACTCCGTATTTTGCTCTTAGGATTGTGAATATTTGTTTAAATTTGATGACAATAGTAGGTATTGGCTTTTTAACAAAACTTATAATTTGACACCAATAAAATTTCTTTACTATTAGATATGTTATTTTTACACATTAATTTTATTTTTAAACTTAATTTTAAAATTGATAAAGAGAATATTATCTTTGGCCTCCAATTTTTTCTCTTTTTATACTTGAAAATGACCATACATAACTGTTTAAGGTTGTTATCCGTGCCTTAATATAGTTCTTCGAGCGTTTAATATTTTGATATGTAATGAATTTCAAATTTTATACCGACACTAAATATTCAAAAAGTAAAGGGTTTTTAGGCACATTTCTTACATCCTGGCCTTGACCACTGCTTGAATGTTGTGCTTGTGAAAAGAGTTCCTGTGAGTTTGGAAGTTGAGAAAATTCCAGTTGGCTGAGACTGAGAGCTTGGGATCCGCTTTGGTTTGAGTTAAAAGCAGAATCTGTTACTTCAAAACGAGACCCAAGAAAGTGTTTTCTGTAATTGATAAATAGATTGTTTCTCAAACTTGTTTTACGTGACGTTAGCTTACCAACAAGTAATTTAATTAGGGCTTCTGTTTTTCAGTGTGATTTTTTCAGTTTTATAGTTCTACTTAAATATCTCACAATCGGTGCTTTTCAGGGTTTTCATTTTTAGTTTTATGTCGAAACCTTAATAAAGGTGTTTTTCGTAGTTTTGATTTTTAATACTAATGGGTGTACTAATATACCGCATATTCTCTGCACAATATTTTCTCTTATGGGAGTAATAATAGGTACAAAACATAATTATATATGTGTTAAAGCTTTGTAAAAGCAGCTTGTATTTTATACGAAATTAGTTTTTGGTTTTGTTTAAAGTTAAGCACAAAGCTACACAATGAGCTATCTGTGCTCTGCCCACCACGGGTATCGAAACCCGGTTTCTAGCGATGTAAATCCACAGACATGCCGCTGTGCCACTGGGGGGGGGGGGGACGAAATTATTAAAACAAACTTCCCGAAACGTGTTCTTTTCCTTCAGAGTAACATTCCAAGGTAATGTAGTCATAAAAGTAGCTACTGTCCAGTAGAGTGAATAACTATTTCCAATTTCTTTTTTTTTTGTACCGGAGGGGGGATATTAGCGAAAACCGAAAATCAGAAGCCCTACAAATAATTGATTTGCTAAATTAACTGAAGTTTGTAAAATGACTATACTTTTCAGCATTTATTCCTGAAAATGAAAGTTAAGAAACACTATAAGTAAACATGTAACCAAGTAAATCACTAGTTGTACCTAAAAATGAAGCTTTTAAACTTAACTGAATGCACGTGCAACTTACACTGGATTATTATGACATAGTTCCCTTGAGGTCACTTGATTTGGAAACATCTATTGTGAATCTTCGTCAAGCTCTTAAAATTTCATGAATGTTCATGTCATACCTAAAGAATTAATAACAGTATAAATCATAATAACAAACTGTCGTAAGGCCTTCACTTGTTAATAATTCGTAAACTTCGAGTTGAACAAAAATCACCTAGTCTGTAGATATATATACATGTATATATACAGAAGTTAAGTACTGTTACGTCTCCGTTCGTTAGTTGATTTCCCGTAACTTCGTTCCGACGAAACTTTAGCGACACAAGTCCTTACTTAATAAAACTATTTTTTTCTTTCCGAATACAACTTTACCGATACACTTATTTCCAACAGTCGCGCTATAACAACGAACGTGCTCAACTTCAACAATACTTTCTGACTGCAGTTCAATTACTCACTACCAACACACACATTGTCCCATCACGTTGTGACCATCTTAT
>NW_013665840.1:353637-354967 GCF_000517525.1 Limulus polyphemus | reverse complement strand
AGATGTCCTTGCTTTCCACAGTTCCAACAACCTTTCTGGGTATTAGCCTTACCTGCTGTGGCACCTCCCCTGTGTTGAAGTTTCCAGCATTGAGCTCTCTTGTGCCCAGGTTAATTACAGTGCCAACAAAATCCCTCAAACCTCTCTGAAAGCTGACCTTTTCTGGCCTTGAATCCAGATGACTGTACCAACCTTGATACCTCTGTGCTGGAATTACGTAGGATTCAAATTCGAGAGCTCTGGCCATTGCATCCTGCATGGTAGAGGGGTGTGCTTGCTTCACTTGTATCTTAAGTTGTGGACTATCCAAGGCATCTACGAACTAATCCCTCAGCAACAACTTGAGGAGATCGGGTGGTGCAGTTGGGTAGGCCTTGTGTGCCATGCTTTCCAAGTCCTGTGCCAGCTCTTGCAGGCTCACCCCTTTAGCATGGACTCTCGTCCTGAACCTGGCCCTATAGACTTCTGACTGGTTTTGGGTTCTGTATCTGAGTTCCAGAGCCTCTACCAGTGCTCTATAGTTGCGTCTGTCGGCTGCTGTCAACTGTTCAAGTATTTCCAGTGGTTGTCCCTTCAAGCTCGTTGCCAGATATACAGCTTTCTGCTCCTCTGTCCATCCGTTCATCTCCGCCAGTAGCTCAATTTGTGCTCTATATGCTTCCCACAGTGCCTTCCAATCGAATTACTGTGGCTTCCTTCGCACTGGATCACTCCTATTACTGACATTCATATCTGGGATGTGACTTCTAACGGGACTGAATATGTCTGCATTATGGTTTAGCTGCGGGCTCTGTAAGGGGCTTGCCATTGTCTGGGGCTGGTTAAGTCGATGGTTAGTGTATCCTCCTTGTGTAAAAGACAATAGATCGTCATTTAACGTATCTAATTCGCTTTTAAATTTACTAATAATTTCCATTTGTACTTCTTGTTTCCTTTGTTGTTTCAGTTGCCACTGCTGTAGTCTCTCTTCTTGTTTCTTTTCTCGTTCTTCTTGTTTATTTTCTTTCTCCTCTAACAACTGCTCTAATTTCTCTTCTTGTTTATTTTGTTTCTCCTCCAACAACTGCTGTAATCTCCCTTCTTGTTTCTTTTCTCACTCTTCTTGTTTCTTTTCTCGTTCTTCTTGTTTCTTTTCTTTTTCCTCTAACAACTGCTGTAATCTCTCTTCTTGTTTCTTTTCTCGTTCTTCTTGTTTCTTTTCTTTTTCCTCTAACAACTGCTGTAATCTCTCTTCTTGTTTCTTTTCTCGTTCTTCTTGTTTTATTTCTTTTTCCTCTAACAACTGCTGTAATCTCTCTTCTTGTTTCTTTTCTCGTTCTTCTTGTTTTAT
>NW_013665840.1:347916-353627 GCF_000517525.1 Limulus polyphemus | reverse complement strand
ACTAGTTTTATTTAAGAAAGGACTTGTATCGCTGAAGTTCCTCGGGAAGAATAACAATATTCTATTGTTTATGCCCTCCAGAGCAGCAAAATTTCCAGTAACCCGTGTACAGATAGACCTCCCAACTATTTCAAACTACCCTTCAGTTAATGTAATTTCTTAAATTTAAATGTCTCAGATTCTTCGTGTTTTTTTTTAAATAAGGAATAATCTAAATTATAACGAAAAGCAGCTGAAAGAAGGATAAAACGCTTTTGTTTATCTTAAGGCAATGCTTTTCGATGGGCTATCTGTATTCTGCTCACAACGGGTATCGAAACTCAATTTTTAGCGTGATCAGCCCTCAGACTTACCCCTGAAGGGGGAAGATAAAACGGAACTAAACAAAATAAAAGGATCGAAAAAATGATAATCGTACCTCGTATTCATGTGTGCGTGATGTTCAAGGATATAAAAATATATTGTTGATAAACCTTTTATAAAATTATTTATATAGAAGAGCTAGGATTTATAATGTGTTTTATATAATAAAATGAAATAAAACGAAATGTTTGGTGGATATACTCACTGTCTGTAAGAATTACCATACATTGTGATATGTTACGATATTGTTATGTCTCTGTTTGTTAATCAACTTTCCGTAACTTCGTTCCGACGAAACTTTAGCGACACAAGTCCTTACTTAATAAAACTGGTTTATTCTTTCTGAATATAACTTTACGATACACTTGATTTCAACATTCGCGTTAAAACAAACACTATAATGAACTTCAACAATACTCTCTGACTGCAGATCAATTACTCACTTACCTACACACACATTGTTGTCACGTTGTGAGCGTCTTATATATATATACCAGACTAACAAATGCCCTAGCATTTACTAGATATATTTCTAGAACTATCTTGTTCCTTCGTGCGTGGCGTGACACTAGTCACGTGACGTCGCTGACGCAACAGTACGTTATATTAAAACGATTTTGGAACATCACCACATCTTAAAGTCCATACCACCATACTATCTGAAGATCGCATATCTTTACAATGGCCTCTTATAATGGTGATGTGTATGTGATATTTATGACCGAGTATTTTGACAATAACCTTGCAGCGTAGTTTCCACAGCAAAAAGGTTTTTATGTCCAAAGCACTCTACTGTTTCCTGCAGGCTTTTCATAATCCATTTGTGAGGACGGTGATGACCTACTGCCCATTTCAACAGTTCAATCTTATATAAATTCGAAAGCACTGTATACAACAACTTTACCATTATTCTTCATTTGGTTTACTTCGAATACTTGTTTCATTCTCCAGCTGTTTGAAATATGTGGTGTTGAATGAGTTATGACTGGAAGCTTTATCTTAGTGCACCTATACATTATTGGCCTCGTTTCTATATGAAGATACTTCTGAATTATGCCTGGGGCATATGGATTTTTAGGTTGTTTTTTGTCATTGATCTTCGTGTTTATGGATTCTCACTTGTTAAAAGATGCCACACTTTGCTTATCATTGCTAGGGTACGACTTATTGCAGGTCACTTTCTGAAGTCCTTGTTCCCTAAGTTGGTCTATATTCCTTTATTTTCCAATGCCATTAAATAAAAGGGATATTCTAATCTTGGAAATTCTAAATCCCTAATCTGAACATACTTTATGATTTGAGTGTATGATTATATCGTGTCAGAAATGGCTGTTACATGCTTCCCCAAAACAATCAATTTTTGGTAGCATCACTCTACCTATGTCAGGAGCATCATTTCACAAAACGCATGGGAGTGAGCCTGACTTTGCATGGACCCTTCAATTCAGATGGTGGCCTTACTTTATGTGTGTGTCAATCTAACCTGACTATAAATGTCTCACAGAAATTGGCAGTTCTGATATATGGTGTACCTCTGTATCCTATATATTAGCTGGGTTGTCATGTGAGTTTCTGATTTGCATATTTACAATCGTTTTAATATAGCATATTCAATTATCTGTATATGCATAAGCAAGTAGGTGATTTTGATTTAAATTAAACACATAAAACTGATAAGTCAATAGAATCCTTAAGCCTAATAATAGATATACAGTGCCTTGCTAAAGTATTCACCCACATACAAAGTTTCCACATTTTGTTGCCATCTGAGCTTGCAATCATGAAACTTTCAAATGGAAAATGATACTTAGAATCTACACAATCTACTCCAAACTGAGAAAGCTAAAAATGCTGATATTATGCAACATATATTTTCAAAGAAATTTTGAATATTCTCAATTGCATAAGTATTCATTCCTTTTACTGTGACAACCCTAAATCTGTTCAGGTGCAAAATATTAGTTTGAAAGGTTAAAAAATTAGTGTAATGGTCTATATCTGTGTGTACAGACTTTCAAGCAGGAAATTGGTTAGGGATGCCACTGTGGTGCCAACAGTGACTTTGAAAGACTTGTCTGAATTGGGAGTCAGTGTTCATAGATCGACAATATCCCAGTCCCTACACAAAGCTGGCCTGTATGGGCGAGTGACAATAAAGAAGCCATTACTGAAAAAGAATCATCTTAAATCTTGTATGGAGTTTGCAACAAGGCATGTAAATGATACTGCAGGCATGTGGTAGAAGGTTTTGTGGTCAGATAAGACAAAACTTGAGCTTTTTGGTCTAAATTCAAAATGTTACGTCTAGTGCAAGCCCAAAACAACACATCACCCAGTCAACATCATCCCCACTGTCATGTATGGTAGTGGCAGCATCATGTTATGGGGATGCTTCTCACCAGCAGGGACTGGAAAACTTGTCAGGATTAATGGGAAGGTGGATGATGCAAAGTATAGCCGAATACTAGAGGAAAACCTGCTTGAGTCAGCCATTAATCTAAAACTGGGTCGAAAATTCACACTTCTGCAGATAATGACCAGAAGCACAATGCCAAAGCCACACTGGAGTGGTTTCAAAAAAAGAAAGTGGATGTTCTGGAGTGGCTTAGTCAAAGTCCTGACTTCAATCCAATATAAAATTTATGGCAAGACTTAAATATTGCAGTCCATCAAGGATCCCCAACGAAGTTGTCAGAATTCTAACAATTTGCCAGGAAGAATGGTCAAAAATTACACCATCCCATTGTGCAAAGCTGGGAGAGATTTATTCAAAACGACTCATGGCAGTAATTGCTTCCAAAGGTGCTTCCAACAAGTATTGACTTAGGGAGCTGAATACTTATGCAATCCGCAAATGTCAATTTATATAGTTTCTTTGCAGGGTTTGCTGGCATTCAACCTCCTTCACACACATAACAGTGTTAATTTTGATCGTTAAAGGATTAAATAAAAACAAGTTTATCAAAAAACTTTTTACATTATTTGTATTTCATCAAAATATGACATTATTGGTAGCTTCCACCACCATGCATGACAGTTAGGATGGTGCTGACTGGGTGATGTGTTGTTTTGGGCTTGTGCTAGATGTGGTGCTTTGAATTTAGACCAAAATGCAAATTTTTGTCTCATCTAACCACAAAAAACCTTCTGCCATATGACTGCAGTATCATTTGCATGCTTTGTCGCAAACTCCATACAAGATTTAGGATGACTCCTTTTCAGTAATGGCTTCTTTCTTGCCACTCGCCCATACACACATCAGCCTTGTGTAGGGACTGGGATATTGTCAATGTATGAACACTGACTCCCTTCTCAGACATGGAACTTTGCAAGTCTTTCAAAGTTACTTTTGTCTTTGCAGTGGCATCTCTGATCAATTTCCTGTTTACCCAGCTACTTAGTAGTGAATGGGTGGTGTGAAGCACATTCCAATTCTTAATAATGAACTTCACCATACTCAAAGGGATAATCAGCAGCTTTAAAGTTTTCTTGTAACCTTTTCCTGATCTGTGCTTCTCTACCACTTTATCCCTGATTTGTTTAATAAGCTCCTTGTTCTTTATTGTTGGTTTGTTGTATCACTATGTTAGTCATGGCTTATACAGATGCATTTACTCTGAAGTCAAGATAAACTGCTTTGATTACACACAGACAGACCATTACACTATTTTTGTGACCTTTCAATCTAATATTTTGCACCTGAACTAATTTAGGGTTGGCTTAGCAAAGGGCTTGAATAATTATGCAATTGAGAATATCCTAATTTTCATTGAAAGTCTAATTTCTTTAGCTTTATCTATTTGGAGTAGATTGTGTAAATTCTAAATATAATGTCCTATTTAAAAGTTTCAGGACTGCAAGCTCAGGGAACAACAAAATGTGGAAACTTTGCAGGTGTAAATACTTTTGCAAGTCCATTTACTTAACAAAATAGAACAATTATTCATAAAATAAAACACAGTCAAAGTTAATGAGCGTGTACAAGAGATGGTGCCATTTAACGAGCTTTCAGAGATCTCTGTGAAGAAGCGAGAATCTTTGAAGAATTACAGTTCCATATTGAAAAAACAGCATTACATACACAAAAGAATAATGAAATTATTTCCCATGGTGCTTGCACTACCCATGTTACCATTGTTCATTCCCATTGAACAATAAAAGAGAATGTATCCTTCAGGTACCACCTGACCTGCCAATGTACAAGCTCACTGTTTTCTTTCACACAGCATGTTCTACATTACAAAAAATTTTCCCTCAAGAAAGTGCACATAATTCCTAAGTGAATGATACAGTTCAATAAGTAATCAGGGTGAAAGGAATCTAGCTACTTCCTTGACAAACGTTGTCGTTAAAACTACATACCTTATATGTAAGAACATTTGTATTGTTACGTCTCCGTTCGTTCTTTAATTAATTTTCCGTAAAATTCGTTCCTACGAAACTTTAGCGACACAAGTCCTTTCTTAAATAAAACTGGTTTATTCTTTCCGAATGCAACTTTACCGATACACTTAATTTCAACAGTCGCGCTATAACAAACGCTATAACAACGAACATCTCACGTTCTCAACTCAACAATACTCTCTGACTGCTGTTCAATTACTCAATTACACACACATTGTCCCGTCACGTTGTGACCATCTTATATATACCAGACTACCCCCAATCTAGTAATCTCCCGACAATTCACGAAGGTTCGAGAAAGAAGTGGCGTGAGACTAGTCACGTGACCTCGCTGACGCAACAGTATGTTAAATATTGGAGTAGAAAATGTGGTATCTCTACATATTACATTACGATGCTCAAAGTTGGCGAAACAATGGAACTAACTAATGATAGGTCTAAAGTGCTACTTTCACACATTTCTGATCTGAAATCTATAATGCACTAATTAAGAGCAATGTGAAAATCAAAATCTGTAGTCTAACGTGATTTCTATCACTAATATTAGACCTACGGTCCTATTAGGCATCTGAATCAGTTAAGTTTCTACTTGGCCAAGCTTAACAAAGAATATCAAAAATAATCTATACTGCATGGTTATTTTATGTACATGTAAACACGGTAGATCTTTTTTCATTCTTTAATGTACAGTCTAATTGATCTTTGAAAATAACTTACTATAAACAATTTTAGCTTAACCTGTAGCACTGAATGTATTGTTGCGTCATCGAGATCATGTGATTCTCACGCTCTCTCCTTTCTTGAATTATCCTGTACTTTGGCGAATGTTCTAGTTCTTACTAGATATAGGGTAGGCGGATATATATAAGAGGGGAATGTAACGTGTCTGGATAGACAGTGAGTAATTGAACTGCAGTCACACTGTATTGTTGAAGTTAACGTTC
>NW_013665840.1:344898-346916 GCF_000517525.1 Limulus polyphemus | reverse complement strand
CAGTGAGTAATTGAACTTCAGTCACACGGTATTGTTGAAGTTAACGTTCGTTCGTTACAGTGTTGTTTTAGCGCGAGTATTGAGATTAAGTGTATCGCAGAGTTATATTCGGAAAGAATAAACCAGTTTTATTAAGTAAAGACTTGTGTCATTAAAGTTTCGTTGGAACGAAGTTACAAAAAAATCAATTAACAAACGGTGACGTAACAGTATGTTTGAAAGCAATAAAGGCGTTTTTTAGGATCACTATCAGGCCCACCGACCGTAAACGCAATTCTTACACTCATTGAGTTCAAGATGCATTCTACTGATGTTAACTCACTTGCATTAATTTATGACCTTTAGTTGTATTAGTTACTATGTTTCTCTGATATGATTAACAGTAACAAAATATATGCTAAAAAGTATAATCTTGGAGTTGTAACTAACCTAAGAATAATAAAATCACTCTGCTATTAGCAAAACAAAAATTTTCAACATAAATGATAAAGTATCCAAGGTGGTGCTGTAGGTTAAAGAGATAAGGACCAGGCTTGCCATTTTGTTTTGTGAAACCTATTTTATACCCTACATAAGCTGAAATTGTTAAATACCTTTACGTTAATGTTAGAAAAATAAACTTCTAAGGTTCGAGTCCTAGGCCTAAAATTTACCGTATTGGTCTACATGGCCTATAACATAAGTTATCTTAGTAAGCCTATTTATACTTGTAGACTAGGATAGGTCTGCTTTCAGTGACGTAGAAGTAAAAGCCAATCGCAAGAGAAAAAAAAAAAGACTTAAAACTTATCAAAATTACAGCAGACATCTAGCGATGTCTTTAACCTTGCTTTTTACTAAAAGTTCTAATGTATAATTGTAGCAAAAGTTGCAGGTAGTTTCGTACATATTTTCATTGAGCTTTTACGTAAACAATACCTATGGAAATGACTGCCGTAACACTAATGTTCGATGTGATTTTTACGCTAATAATTATGTGAGCCTTTAAAAGTTTAAGAGATAATCCTGTTACTAATTGGTATTAGGCACAATGACGATAACATTACTTTTCTTTAAAGAACTCCACTTAAACATATTTACCTTATAGTTGTAAAATTTGAGGAAAGTTTTATAAGTTAGAACTATATCCAACCACAACTGATTTTTACATATGTATCTTTAACGTTTACCGCGTTCTACTTTTAGGCGATCTCGGCAAAACGTCAACAGACGATAAATTAGATATATCTCCGTTCTAAAGATGAGTGATAATCATGTTATTTTAATATCAAAGCGACATCTGGCGGATATTACCTTCAGTATGTAACGCACTACAGATAAGAAATGTAAAGAAACTGATATCATAATATCTGATGACTTTGCAATTATTCCTGATATGTTAGAATGTATTACCTTATATATATATTTTAAATATTAGAAAACAAAGTGGATCATGGGCGTCAATGGGGACTGGCTCACAAGGCTAAAGTCTTGAACAGGAAAGTTGTAGGGATATTCTGGGGGAAAAAAAATGTATTTAACTACTGCTCGGTGAATTTTTAATGAGATACATGCAAGCAAATCCATGAAATTTCTGCGGATGTGGAAAAACACATCTCATTTAAAAATCAAGCCTACATTCTAATGACTTAAGGTCCGTTTCTCACTAAGATCTTATTGCTTCTGAGGCCTGAATAGTCCTTATAGTCAGAAATGCTCATGAAAAGGATTACATTTATTGCATCCATACAATATATAGAATATAAATTATTATCAAATATACTGTTGGTATGAACGTGCTTTGTAGTCAATATGAGAAAAACCTATACACTGGATAGGTGAAGTGAAGAAAAAGTGTCAATGGCCACTATTCAGTTCTTCACATTATATAGCCGCACAATAGCAGATATAGTAAATAACCTTAGTATTTAAAATATTCTTTATTCTCGAAGTCTAAGTTCCAGGGCGGTCCAGTTCAATTTACACTTTTATCAACATGTGTTATTGGGTTATATTAGTTTCGGAGAATTCCACTCCTC
>NW_013665840.1:327968-344114 GCF_000517525.1 Limulus polyphemus | reverse complement strand
GGTTAAGATCATTAAAAACCCAGAGGGACAACTGGCACGTTGGATCGAAAAAATAGACCAGTATAATTATGGTATTGAATACAAAGAAGGAAAATCTTATGGAAATGCTGAGGGACTGAGCCGATGACCCTGCAAAAATGACTGCACACATTGCTGCAAAAGAGAGGTTGAACTAACCAGGTGTCATCAAGCTGAAGTCAAAGTGACTGAAGGAGTTGATGATGGTGAAGTGGAACCAGGTATAGATATTAAACCAGAGCAGGAGAAAGACCAAGATTTGAAGCCAATAATTGATTTTCTAAAAGCAAGTGTTTTGCACCCTGCTTTGGGAGAAGGTGTCTAGCTTAAGCCCTGTGACAAAGAACTATTTGGCACAATGGGACCAGTTGAAGCTTGAAGATGGTATTCTTCTCCGGAGACGGGAAACTGCAGGTGAGAAAGTGACGACCTGTCAAACAGTTATACCGAGAAAGTTACGGGAAGTTGTGCTGCGTAAATTCAATGATAGTTTAACAGGAGGACATATTGGAGTTAAGAAGACATTGAGTCACCTACGACAGAGATTTTACTAGATAGGTATGATGCAAGATGTGGAAGAATGGTGCAGGACCTGCAATACATGTTGTGCAAAAAGGGGACCCAAGCATAAGGGACGTGCTCCAAAGGAGTTATATCAAGTTGGCACATCAAGGGAAAGAGTAGCCATTGACATTGCTGGTCCTTTGCCCTAAATTCGTGCTGGAAACAAGTACATTTGTGTGGTGATGGATTACTTCACCAAGTGGCCTAAGGCATATGCAATACCAGATCAGAAAGCTACAACTGTAGCTTCGGCTATTATTGATTTCTTCTTCAGATTTGGTATGCCATACGAACTGCATTCTGATCAAGTCTGTAACTTTGAATCAGCCGTGTTCCAAGAATGCTGCAAGTTGTTTGCCATCCGAAAGACCAGGAAAACGCCACTTCACCCACAGTCTGATGGGATGGTAGAAAAGTACAACTGGACACTGGGACAGTAATTGACAAAGTTTTGTAATAGCTGCCAAGATGACTGGGATGTCTTACTCCCTCCACTGTTGATGGCCTATAGGACAGCAGAGCAGGAAGCCACTGGATACACTCCAGCAAAGCTGATGTTTGGTCGGGAACTTCGGTTGCCAGTGGATCTGATAACAGGACGCCCACCTTACGAAGAATTGCCTGAAAATGTGTCAGAGTTCGTGAAAGTGTTACCTGAAAGGATGGATGATATTTACCATCAAGTGTGTTCAAACTTGAAAACGTCTGCTGATTCCATGAAGCTATGTTATATAAGAGATTTACTGAAGTCAGCTTTGTACCAGGAGACAAGGTGTTGTTGTATAATACCAGGAAGACCAAAGGGAGGTCTCCTAAGTTGTCTTCTCCATGGGAAAGCTCATATGACATAGTGGATCCGAATAAAATGTGGTCGTCGAGGTAAGCCAAAGGTGATGCATGGCAACAGGCTTTGGCGTTATCACGGTCCAGGACATTTCAGTTGGAATGAAGTGAACAACGAAACAAATGACGCTGCTGAAAATGTGTCACCTGAAAAAGCCACTGTCGAAGAAGAAACTGTACCCGATTTTGAGAAGGGAAACTGTGAAGTCCTTAATGAAGTTACTACCACTGATGTGACTATTACCGATAATAGGACATTTCCTGATGGAGCAGATGAACCCTACGTGAAGCAGAAGCCAACGATACAGAAACCAGTACAGAAGAAGACACGTCCCGTAAAATTAAGAGACTTTGTTGAATTTTAATTTTGTGTTTGTAAATTCTGTACATTTAATTAAGTTATTGTTAATTATCTATTGATTTAATGTAAGTGGCTATTGTTCGGGACGAACAATACTACTGTAGATTGAACTGGACCTCCGTTGAACTTAGACTTCGAGATTAAACAATTTTCAGAATACTGTTACGATAGCGGAAGTCACGTGACGCTAGTAACACGTCATGAGATTCTAGAAGAATCATGACTGTTCATAGCAACTCTAGTCTTTTCTAGGCGCCCTCTATTTTAGTATATAAGCCCGGGAAATGAAGCGGAGATATAATTGCAGATAGACAGATAATTGACTCAAGTGAGCGGTAGTGACCATAAGTAATGTGCGTGAATCGTTGTGAATTATAGCGTGGGTTTAAGTTAAAGTAACTGTGGAAATTCTGTGTATTACAAAGTTGTATTGAGAATTAATAAACTAGTTTTATTTAAGAAAAGACTTGTATCGCTGAAGTTCCTCCGGAAGAATTTACACCGGAAATTAACAAACGACCAGAGACGTAACAATACTAAGTTTATGTATTATAAATTTATATATTACATCCTTTGATACCGAAATTTGTTTTTCTCGCCCTAAAATGAAAATTGCAGAGACATTAGTTTAATAATTGTTAATTAAAATATATTTTCATCATTGATGGTATTAACATAAGATTTATGGGACAAGGGGCTTCTTGACCAATTGCGGTTGTCCCATTCTTTCATCGACCTTCCACTTACCTATGTTCACCTCTGACTTTTGAGTGTCTTTTATAAAGTCTCACTTTGAATTCTCCCAATTCTGTTGCCTCGACCAGATTTCTGGATAATGTATTCCAATGTGACCACCCTGTTCGAAAAATAAAATTGGCTAACAGACAACATATACCAAGAAGAAGACTGCAGCTGCAAATGAGTATGGTAATTTGTATTTGCTGGTTATTATGTATTACTTCACTAAGTGGGCTAAAGCTAATCCATTGACACACTAGCATACTCTGTTACAAATGTGTTAGCTAAACAATGGATATCATGCTTTGCTGTGCTTGCAGAAATCCACAAAGATTAACAATTACTCTCTAAGCCACTGACATTGGTCAAATGTCTCATGATAATAGTGTGATCTATCTAGGAGAGTTATAATGAAATTTATGATGAATATTGGCAGATATTTGCTGGTATAAATTTTCTAAGCAAACTTCCAATCTTCCTCTAAAGTTGGGGAACTTTGTGTTGTTTATTTAAAACTCAGTTGTGTGTTGCTATGCAAGATTGCATCTGGTAAATGTATATCTGGTAAAAAGAGTCGTAAAGTTCATTTTATTTTAGCTTCCTTTGTTCTTTTTCATTCTCTTGGAGGTAAAACCTGGTCTTCACATGGGTGGTATAGATATTAAGCTGTTTCTTATACGTGAAAGTCGACAGTAGTGTCTTTCAATTCTAGATCAAATTATATCTTGATATTATAACCTTCCTTATGTTTGAATAGAAATGGCCAGTCACGTGATAGTGCTAGTTTCAGTGAGTGAATCTGACGTTACTGTGTACTACAAGGTTTATATAGTCTGAAGTATCATCATGAGTGAGTCATTCAGTTTGTAAGTATCAAGGGATTTGTAAGTATCGAGTCTGCCTGATCACTTCATAAGTCTAGTAAAGTTGACTGTCCAGCATTCAACACATGTACACACATTGTGTTTGTTTGAATAGATTGTTTTCACTGTCAATCACATTTTGTGTAAAGTTCATTTATTTTTAGTAAAGACTCAATTTTAGTGGAATTCAGTATTAATTCGCAATTTATCTTGACAAGCCTCTTCTGGAAAATCAGTTTACCTGAGAATACCACATAGGAAAACTTTTGGTGCCACTACTAGGATATTATTGCAGCATTCTGCTAACGTGTATTGCTTTAACTTGAACTCTTGAGTAATTGAGTTTAAAGAAATACTTCTTACTCAGAGAATGGAATTTTCTGCAAGTAGAAGTACTCAATACTGAGATGAAGGCTTAGTCACTGAAAAATAGGCAGTCATATGACAGAGCTTTCAGGTATAGAAGTCCTCTTGCTGGTCTGCAAAATTACATGACCTTTATATCTCTGCATCGGCACTAATGAATATCACCCAATATCCAGAATAGCAGATCAGGCATTGCTCCTGATAATTTATCTCAGTGTAAGGGAAACATATAAAGTGAGGTGGAATGCTATCTGAAGAGTCTGAGACTGTATGGTGTATCCTCTGCACGATTCATAGACAATTGTCAGTCAGAGTAACTCAATCCCAGCTCTGGTTAACGCTACCCAAGATTGACAAAGAAGGACTGGAAATGCTGCTGCTGGCTGAAATCCACCAATCAGAGCTATTTCCCTGGCTTGTGAAACAGCAAACATCAAATGGTGAAAATGAATCATGGGGCAATCAAG
The DNA here is from genome assembly GCF_000517525.1 of Limulus polyphemus. Lineage (NCBI taxonomy): Eukaryota > Metazoa > Arthropoda > Merostomata > Xiphosura > Limulidae > Limulus > Limulus polyphemus. The sequence goes on along the minus strand of NW_013665840.1, from coordinate 339,894 downwards.
ATATTCTCTGAGTCAAGAAGTTTCCTGCCAGGATTGTCGTAGATTGTGAAGAAACCTGGAGTGAGTCAGAGCTAACGAACGAGATGCCTGGAGTAACTTGTTATTCTGCTGCCCTGGACCAGGAAATGACTATCTGTCCAATGTTTAATATCTCCAAGTACACCTACTGCACCATACTCATGACATTTCCACCAGGAATTGGCCAAGAATCTGAAAGAAAGATACTTTGGCTGGAACCACAGGTCCTTGTGAGTGATTTGAATCAGATTTTGCCCCCCAATGTTGAAAAGTGTGATGGAAGAAGACTCAGATCATTACTTGAAGTACTTCAGTCAGGTAACTGTCTAGAATGGCTGGTCTCAGGAGTAGGCAGACTTGAGCTTGAATGGTCCAGCCCTGGACTCAGTTAACAATTAGAATGTTAAGATATTGTAATAGCCAAATCGTGATGGCAATTCAACCCAATGTAAAATTGAGTAATCCATTATGCTTAGTTCAAGATTTGGAAGAGAAGTACAATATGCACCATCTGCATGATAAAATAATAGCTTCAGGAGGTTTTGAACACATCTTTGGGGATAAATTCATCAAGCGTAACATGGGTTTGAGAGATATACTCACCCTTACAAAGACAGTTTTCATAATGAAAAGGTACAAAGTAATAATTTAAAATCATTTACAAAAAAGGAAGAAGCCTGCAGTAGCAAATTTTGCAGACCATACCACAGATGGACCATCCTACCCAGGTATCTTCACCATGCTGAAGGTTAAACATCCACCCACCATCTTAGCACTACAATGTAATCACGTTAATTTCCAACGAATGGGCAGACTTATTCCAGTCTTCTCATGGTTTAGATTCTGCAGCATATAATGATGATATCTCTGCTTGTCCTGGAAGAAAGGAACAGTGTATACTTTGGTGTGGTATGTTGGGTCACTTTCTATTGTTGCTGCTTTTACTTTACCAAACATAAAATAAATAAGACTATTGAGCTTGACCAATGATTCAGCAGGTCCAGGAGAATGAACAGCAAGTGTTATATGCTATGGTAAACCAACAGACCCCAAGTAAACCTGACCACCATCTTGGTGGAGCATGGCAGACAGTTTGCACTGAAAAGTTTGGTTGTCAACCCAGATTTCAGGGCAGGGCAGAGCTTGTTATGTACCTGTGAGGGTGAAAGAGCAAGATATCAAGTTTCTTGGTGATACAGTGGTCAAAACACTGGTAGTTCTTATGGTATATCAGGCTCTCCAACTGAGATCACTATACTTCCCAGTGGATACCAACTTCATTCTAACAAGTAGTTAATTACTGGAGGCAATCTCCAACTGTGTCTAGATGCCACTCAGAGAAGGAAGGTGGTCATCTCTGACATACTACAGAAATTATCAGTCAATTTCACCAATGCATCCTGTGAACTGATGCTCCATGGAAGTTATACAATGTTGGCTAGATCAAGCCATGGACTGCATGAATGTATGTAGCAGAGAGAATAACAGCCCCTTTGTATACACAAGTGGTTTGAATGGTTCGCTATAAATAGTCTAGTGCATCAGTGCTGTGTAACTTAGTTATAGAGCTCACAGATAAAATAAACTGTTTCATGTCCAGAAAAGAAGAATAATTACTCAGGTGGTTATTTGTCTGAGAAAAGATGGAGTCCCAGTATTTCTTATAATTACGGATGATTGACTATCCAGCTTTATGCTGAAATGGTCATTGGTGAGGTAAGTGAAGTGGAAGTAACCAAGGTTAGTGGTGACACTAGGTCTGCATCCATCGCATTGCATCCAAAACCAAGTATGCAGTTACCAACACATCTCAGATCTTTAGTTGAAAATTATGCAAACAATCTGGAAACATCTGGACTATGCCAATGTACTTGAAGGACTAGATGACTAATTGCATCAAACAACAGCACTCACCATCATAAAAATGCATGTAACACAAATCCAATTAAACAACTACTACACAGTTAATTTTACCGCAGCACCAGAGATGCGGCCAGTGTAGAGATAAAGCAGATGTTGAATACTAGAATCATACAACCTTCAGAGAATACTTGGTCATTTTTAGTAGTAACTGTCAGAAAGAAGAAAAGAGCACTAAGACAGTTTAACATGGTAACTCTCACAGACATTTTCCCCTTGCCACAAACAGATGGTGTATGGACACATCCGAAGGTTTTTGTTTGAATCGACATCCAGATGATAACATGTCGAACTCGATGATGAAAGCAGGCTTAGGCTGCTTTTAGCATGAGAAATGGTATGTATGAAGTTTACATCATGCCATTCAACCTGAGTAATTCAGCTTTCGAGAAGTTAATATAGCTTACACTGAAAGGGCTGCAAGAGGAGAAATACCTGGTCTACATCCACAATATTTTGGTGTTTGGTCACATGTTCAAATCTGCAGCTACAAACTGAGAATAGTTTTTACAGAGGATAAAGAAAGCAGGCTTGAAACTGAAACCAGATAATTTGTGCACTCATGCACAAAAGTGGAATTTCTTATTCATATTTAAACAGTTCGTCTACAGTGTGCTAAGTTAGTAGCAGTGAGAGATTGGCCTTAATCTGTGACCAACTAAGAAGTCTAAGGTTTCCTTGATTTTATATTGTATTACTGATGCTACGTGGCCAACATTTTCAAGATAGCAGCACCATTGTCCGTTCTCACTAAAAATGAGATGCACTTCAGATGAAATGAGAAATGTGAACAAAAATTCCAGTCCTAAAGTTTGCTTTGTTGGAGGATCCAGTGCTGGCATACCTATAATAAGACAGAGAGTTCTTACTGGAAACTGACACCAGTGATAGTGAAATCAGGGCAATTATCATAGTTGCAGGATAGAGAACATGTAATGCGAATACTGTTCAAGTAAAGAATGAACTGCTTGAAGTTATAGCCTTCATAAAAGACTATTGGCACTCCTTGTATGGTTAACAGGTTCACTGTCCGGGTTGGGCATAATCTGCTGAAAAAGTTAATGAACTTTAAAACCTAGAACAGGTGATAACACACTGGATAACAACATTGCATTGCTTTGCTATAATGCATCACCTTGGCAACACAACACAGAAACATAGACCTGTCTGTTCATTGAATGTCCTACTACCGAACACTACATGGAAGTTGAACCCATTTCTGTCATAACACATCTAGCCATGCAGTAGGAAATTTCACTAATGGAACACTTCAGCAGCTCTAGGAAGATCAATTGAATGATTCAAATTTAGCACGAATACTCCTTGTTGTGCAACAAGTAAGGCTCAGCAACCACAAATTAAGAAATGTAGCATGTAAGTTGTGGAGTGCAGGAAGATGTGTTGCACCACTGTTATTAATGACTAAACTGTGGTTTTCAGCCTGTGCTGCAACTAGTGGTTTGGAGCTTTAAGGCAAGAAATTCTCCAGATGTTACATAACATAAAGATTGAAGGGCATTACACTAAGGTGTTATGGTTGTACTGATATCTGATGAAACTTCTACTGGCCACATTCAAGTTAAGATGGTTGGTGCTAGTGTGAAAAATATATGATGTGTCCCACGAAGTGAAAGAACAAACTGAGATAGGGTAAACTCCAGCAAGTAATTGTTGGGTTTCCTGAAAAGAGGTTAGCCCTGAATATCACTGGTACACCCCCAGAAACTGAAGAAGATCATTGGTACATACTCGTCACTATTGATAACTTCACAAAATGGAACAAAACTTATAAATTGGTCTATGCTTTGGCACACTCTGTGGTTGATATGTTGGTGACACACTGGATAGCATGGTTTGGAGAACTGGAAGAGTACTTCATGGATCAGGTAATTTTAGCTGTCAATGTTTCTCCAAATTGTGTAATGTTTGGTGTGGTGAGGATGTGGACTTTGTCTTATTTCTGCCAGTTTGATGGTTTAGCAGAATGGGTAATACAAACTACCAAGCAAATGCTTGACAAATTTGCTAATCCCAGGTAAACAAACTAAGATGAACACTTTCTGAATGTCATGATGGTGTATGGATAAATGAACAGAAGTGTACAGGTTGTTTGCGAAACATGCTCATTTTTGGGAGAGAAATTCTGCTTCCTGTCAATATGATGTATGGTTTTACTCTGAAATCAATGATCTATAATGTCCACAAGACTACGTGAAGAGGTTAAGGTCTGCTTTAGTTGATTTACATCAGTTTGCATGTCTACAGCTATGAAAGTATACCAAACGTCAGATTTGCTATGAGAAGATGGTAAAGGAACAGACTGTTCTTTTTTTGGTAGATGCTGACAGCATGAAAGCAACTCAGATCTAGCTTAACAGGATTGTACCCCACTCTCTGTCAAATCAATCCATTGATTTACATGTTACAGTGTACACGAGGCACGCGAAAATGTGTGGAGCACATCAATAAGCTGTATTTGTATGTCACAGTACACCAACTCAACTAAGAGTTAGAGATTGAGACCAAAGAGGGTGTTATCTCATGTTAATCATCCAATGAAGAAAGCTGAAAGTATTTATCTGGCTATCCATTATAAGTCAGATGAGGAAACACTGAAGTTAGGAATGAAAGACTGCTGTCAGCCTCCTACTAAATATTACTGGAACTCATTAATTTAAGTAAAGAAGGTTTATTGATCACAAGATGAATATGAGTGAAAGAGTTAAGCAACCATTATTTTCTGAGCTATCAAGCAGTTTCACTATAGGAAATATCCACTGAATATCAGTTGATTGCTACTCAATCATCATTAGGATGGCTGGTGTTAGTAAACACTGTGCCTATAATGAGTTTGTGTGACTTCAGATGGTAGCTAGGAGTTTGAAAACTAAGCTGAAAGAGCTTTGCAACCCTTGCTTTCCAAGTTATCAGAATTTTACAGTATAACATAAAACTACATAAGCTAAGAGGTCATGTGATTGAAATAAAATAAATGAATAGGTGTCATAATCACTGCTTTTCAAGCTACTGAGTAAATTTTCTGAGGAAAAACTTCATTAAATGTTTCAAGAGAATCACCCGATGTTGCTGAATGTTGAGAATTCTATATAGAATATAGTCTCCATGCAGGTATCCTAAAGTAATTTAAATTCTTTATTATATGTATAAAAGTCTCTAAAAGATCATTACTGTGCATCTTGTTTTCTTTTTCTTTCAATAAGATTGGGTTTAATTTTGGAGGGATCTGTTTAGTATGACAAGTTGTTCTCATGCTCTGATGTTTTTAAAGGGTCTATTTCTGTATTATGGTTAGACTCAACTGGATTAGTGAAATTATGTCCATAGCTCCTGTAATAGTGAAATATTGAACCAAGAAAGAGATATTCTGGAGATGTCATTATATTTATGCTTATAAAACTGTTTGAAAAAAATTCACTTTTTTCAGTTTATTTCAATTTCTATATATAATTTTTTCTTAGTGGATTTATTTCATGTAGTATGTTGAATTGAACTGGGTATTGTAAATATTGTATTATGGTGTATGAAAAATAAGCTATCAGCAATGTTAAACAGTATATTTTTGGCCAATGTCTGAAACTTTTTGATGGATTTTTTGTACTTTCTTTAGCTTTTTTTTTAGTGTGTGCTTGTGTTCTTTATTAAAGGGTATTTTGATTTATAATATTTAAAATATGTACTGCATATCAATGTTAGCGAGTTTTAATTGTGTAATGTTTGAACTGTATATCTCTATTACCAGGTTGTATTGTCCATACTTACAAGAATGAAAAGGTTGTAATACATCTTGGCCAATGCCAAGTGTTTTTTTCACTTGCACAGAGCAACTAATACTGACATCGGTTGTTGTGGAAAACAAACCAAGTTGATAAACAGTGAAGTAATGTACTATATGTATTTTTCAGATGCCAACAAGAAATGTAATTTGAATTGATATTCATGGCAGAAATAGGCCATTTCTTCTTATTTCTGTCCGTGTTTTCCATTATATATTTGAATCAGTTGGTATGTATTTAATTACGTACACAAAGTGGTACACAAAAATGTTTCAGGTTAATACATAATTTGAAACATTGAGACATGTTATACTACATAAAGGTTGGGGGGCATCTAGCTTAGACCATAATGAGAAATAAGCACAGCATGTTCCGTTTTCTTAATGTACATATATATATGCAGTTTGTTTCAAAGATAAAATATTCATAAGCATGTGGTTTTTCACTGAGAGAAAGAATGTACAGTTACTTTAGAATTCACACTAAACCAAGTGAAAAAGTTTGACTCAGTGCAGGTAAAGGAATATCTGGCAGTTTAACTATCTGAGATAATTATAGACTCTGTCTTTATAAAGTAAAATAATTAAACATGTTCATCTAAAATTAAAAACAAACAAAATAGTTTTAATTCAGAAATATGGTCACTTTACATGTTAGAACAACTTCAGAATTTTGTCAGATATTACTGTATGCTCTATCTCAATGTTATTTCTGAACAATGAAGTCATAACTCACAAAATCTGTATTAACTATTCTTAATTGCAGTATTATAACATAATTTTTTTGTGGAGTGTACAAATATAATTCTGGAATTATTTGTGAAATTAGCCATGATTTTACTTGTTTATTCAAATCACCTTTTAATTTTTATCAAATGGCAGATTCGAATTATGAACAGAAATTACTAAACCTTCAAGGTTAGAAACACTGGTATCTGCTTGTAAAATAGCTGGGTTAATTTAAATTACCTTGGTAAGGTAGTTGCTTATCATTCTACACTCCTTCCCCCATTGGCCACATCTGCTGACAGGAGTATGTTTCCAATTGTTATACTCGTAACCTTATTTTCAGTTTCAAAAAACTAGAATTACTTAAATATTTACTGACAATAACTGTGTACCAATTTTGAATTCTTACTTATTTATTGAACAATATTTCCACTTCCTGTTCCATTCTTGAAATGCTTATTTTTTGTATATTTTCAAACATAACATTATATATCCATATCTTGGCTAATGTTACATCTTTATTTTACAAATGTCTTTGCTAATGAACATAAAAAGTTCTTGCTCTACATAGCACACTGAATGAGGTTTAATTTAGCTATTAAAAAGTTAATTTGTAAACTTCTGGTTTAGGTTCAGGAACATAACCAAATTCTTTAACTGGTGGTAGTGGTTTAATTTTACGACCACAGTAGCCATCTTTTCTATGCCACCAGCCAGACCGTGGTCGTCTTCCAAGCCAACGATTTCTGTTTGCACTTCCTATTGGTTTCTTATTGTGGTCTATATTTGAAACTCTTCCCACTACAGCCATACATTCTTCAGGTAACGAGATTTCTTGCTTAGAAGGTAACTGAACAATACAACATTTATCAACCTTCCGCAGAAGTTGGGCACAGGATCCCGCAGCTCGACAGAACAATCCTCCTTTTCCAGGAACAACTTCAATACTGTGAATTAGAGTTCCAATTGGAAGAGCTCCTAGAGGATGAGCATCTCCTTCTTTAGGTCGAACTATAGGGAAAAACCAAAGATTCGAACACATAAAAAAAACTTTACCTCTTCAAATTATTGATTTAGTTATTACCTCATAAATACATATTATGCATTAATTTTTGGGCTCAAATTCAGTAATCCACATTTAAATATTTCAAAAAAACATACTTTGAGAGTAGAATATTTTCAAAAGCACTGGTAGTAAGTCAACTTCTAATTTCAAAAAGAATTTTGTCAATTATATATAATACATTCATGTACACCCATGTGACCCAAATAACCTTCCACACTTCAACACATACAATATATTTACAAATATCACTACTTGCTATAGTAATAAAAACAAACAAACAAGAAATAAGTTCTTTCATATCCAGGTTTCTCTCATGAGGATCTAAGAAATTATTTTTAAGAGGTTGATCAAGATATTTTAAGATATTTTTCTTTTGGAAAGTAGCAATGTATATGTACTTGTCAAAATTAATAATCTGTCCACATTTCAACTGTCACAAAACTTCAGGTTCACCAAATGTGTTTAACTGACTGGCTACAGAAAATATTGATCTATATGAAGAAAATGTTTTTGTCAACACTCAATGAACTTACTTTATAAGGCATGTATCTTTTCTTCAACCTTCACACCTTAGTATAGTATAGTTACAGACAAACCTGATATGCGAGGAATGTGGCCTGTTGTTCGTAATATATCGCCAGCTTTCACACCATCTGTTGCTAAGATCCACCGTTTTTTGGATCCTGATGCAACAAGGGCTATCTTAGCAGTTCGACAAGGATCATATCGTACATGAAATACTCTTTCTTCTACTGGATGTCCTGCTGTTGGTCCATGTCTCTTATTATCCACCCATCTATACAACTTTTTATGTCCTCCACCTAGTGTCCGAACAGCTACTCGACCTAGAAGGAATGAAAATACTTTGCGGTGAAAAGTGGAACAGAAAGTCATCTCCTTATCCATTTGGACAGAGCAAAATAAGTCAGTGGTTGTTTCATTACCTGAAATTTAATTCTATCATTAGGGTGGTCCTTATTTTCCAACTTCCAAGTTTTTAGTGGAGCACCCCAGGGATTGGTGAGGATTAGTGAAAAACTACTAAGGACCAATTTTCAGACACTGGAATTGGAGCAGTATTTCTGCAAGAACATGTAGACAGACTGTTTCCAGTAATGTACATCAGTAAAAAGCTGTTGAGTAGTGAGAATAACTACTCCGTGATTGAACAAGAGCATCTGGCCATCATATTTGCAACCTGAAAATTCTAGAAGGAGTTCATTATCCAGGCTGACCATCAGCCCCTTCCATACATCCAGGGCTGTAAAATACAAAGTGCAGGGATCATGAAGTAGTCATTGTACCTGCAGAACTACCAGTTCTGCATTGAGGCCATCTAGGGAACTGCAAATGTTGGTGCAGGCTGTATGAGTAGACTTTATGCTTCAACTGAGAACAATCTTTGTATATAGTGTAAAAAAATATTGTAAATATTTTTCTTGAAGAGGGGCTTATTGTTAGATATACACGACTGTTTAAGTTAGTGCAAGTGTTATGATTTAGATTATTCAAGTATAGCATGAGTATTAAATCTAGTTTTTTCTTGAAGTGGTAGTTTATCACAGGTTTGTTTACATAACTGTGTAAAAATCATGTGTTGTGTAGTTCAATTATTGTGAATTGGTGATTGTTGTATTTATTGCATCATGTTACTAGAACTTTCTAAGTTTTTCTTGTTGCTTTGATTAAGTCTTATTGCATAATAATAATAATATCTCATAGTGTGTAGAATGTTCTAAGCCTTGATCAGGCTATAAATATGCACACAAACCATAGTTCGAGTTAGTTAGATAGATACGTAGATCTAGACTGAGTGACTGTGAGTATAGCCATAAAGGGTATATATTGGCAATTTCTGAAGTGAAATTATAAGAGGTTGTATTGTAATAACAAAGTAGAGAAGAATAATTTGTCTCCTCAATTGTGTTCCAAAGTAACTGAACCAGCCTGTGTGGACTTTGATGAAAAAGAAACAATTATTTAAAGTTCTGGATACAACTGTGATAACCAATAGTGTAACAAACATTTGTATATACGTTTGACTTGTTTTAATACATTATTTTAAAACAAGTGGCCTGTGTGCTGTTTTTTTTTATTGTTGAAATTTATCACCAACAAGACACATACACCTACTGTAAAGAATCCAACCCATACATACATAAAACCTGACATACAGTCTCAAAGTCTTCATGTTCTAAGGCCAGTTTAACTTCATGGTTAGAAAGAAGGTGGCTAAAGAATTTGCATATTTGTGTCCACCATTTACATCAAAGCACAGAACCTAGCTTCCATCCCATTGTTTGCTCCAAGGAACAACCTGCAGCTTCTCCAGGCTCTTCAAGCTTACAAGACCTCGGATCCACAGGTGGCCAACAACACCGCACAGAAAAAGTTCATTTACCACCTCTGGCATTTGGCTGAGAAGCTTGTCCCTCTTGCCTTCTTTGACAATGTGTCTATGGAGACTAAGTGCAGTATGGTCCAAGCTCTCAAGAACCATGGGAACGAGGATCAGCAGAACTGAGTCAAGGTGAAGGACTTGGAGACAAAGGATGAAGCCCTGAAGAACTTCATCATGACAAACAGCCTCCAGTTTTTTAAATCATGGGCATCAACTTAGACTCCTTCCTCTCCAAAGATCCATGCCAATTGAAACAGCAAGACAAAGATTTCTTGATGGGCAAAAAAAAAAAAACATGCAAGCAACTCTGGGCTGTCAGTGACACTGTGGAACATAGTTTGGCCCTAGTGGAAGAAGACAGCTGGCTTTACACTAAAGATGAGGACTACGAACAGTACCTTCTTTTAATGTTCGAGGAGCACAGGAAGAAACTCCCTAATGCAAAAGAAAATCACCAACATGAAAGCTGTAGAAGCAATTGTTGTTTGATTCTGTAATATGAGAGCACAGTAATAACTTCAAGTAATTAATTTTATTTTATGGACCTACAGTAAATTTGTTTGTAATAAACTTATTTTTTCTTCCCTTTCCTCAAATGCTTCAGAATGCATTACACATGCAGTTTTTTGTTTGTTTGGGTAGCTCATTGTAAGTGTGATACACATTGTACAGCACAACATCATAAGAAGAGAAACTTTGATTTCCTTAAAAGTTTGTTCACTTTAGTTCCTGATCAATCCTCATAAAAGTATGTGATGCCCCAAAAGAAAGTACTACTTTTGATTTTTACCCCCTGGATAAAGACCACACCACCCATCATCCTACACCAATTCTACCCTTTTCACCCATAATATTGTGATGTAAAAACTTGAATAAAGGCACTAATCAATACATTATTTCATTTGATAAACAGCTCTACAACTTTATAACAAAGGAGCCCTAACCATATTACCTGTCTCTGGTACTCGGCCCCCTAGCTTGACAACTGGTAATGGCTTGGTTGTATATTTTTCATCATTTGGTAAAATAGCTTTCCATCCATAGATTCTTGGAGTTGGTGTTGGAACATACCAGGGAAGAGGTCTACCGCCTCCCCGAATCTTTCTATAACGAAACCTGACACTGATATAATGTGACAAAAAATTTGGCTCAGAAGACCAAAACTGCTGGGCACATTGTATTGTTTGAAGATTTCCAAATGATTTTAAGTGTACGAAAGAGCGTAGGGCTTGGTACAACAAAGATGTTGCCATGGTTGTTGTCAATTTGCTCAATTCTGATTTTCACCTAAAAGATGAAAACAGAAGAAACATTTACTGGCATACACTAATCTTATAATAATAATAGAAACTACAGTTTGTTGCATACTCTATTACCTTCAGTTTTTTGAAACTCTCACAAAATATATATCTATCTATATACTACTAAACCTCTGAGATTGTTTGTTTGTTTGTCTGTAATTAAATACAGCAAAATCAATGCACAATAGTACCATATTTGTAATGAAATAAGAATAGAAACAGAATAAAACAAGTTTCATTAAAATCGGGCTACTGGTTACCGCGTTAACACCGTTTTTTGGGTCACTTTTATGAAAATTTCTAGCATGAGTAATTTTACATCACACTACCGTTCACGCTATTTATGAAACTTCTTCATTCAAATCTATTTCCCTGTCAATGTTCCCATCTTCAATAAAAGGCGTAAGATGACAAAAACAAGATCTTGAAAAATTTCTCAATAATGTGCCTTGGTTATGGTAGGTAATTTTAAGAAAAATAAAGTGTTACTGTTTCTTATTTGTAGAAGGTTTAAGAGGAAAAACCACAACATAATGAAATAATTCATCACAATACCTGAAAACTCTGACTTCACTTTTTTTGAAAAATGAAATGGTGTTTTTTTTTTTTACTCCTGACCAACAATCAAATATCTTTTCTTGAATTATGAATAACACAAATGGATTGAAATATTTAATTAAATTATCTCAAAATAAACC
>NW_013665840.1:306929-327714 GCF_000517525.1 Limulus polyphemus | reverse complement strand
CTCAAAATAAACCTTCATTATGGTGCAATATTGAAATTAGCTTGAATTCTTCATAACCTCTGAATAGTGGGTGACCAAACGGGTCATAGATGGTCAAATATTTTTTAATTATTGACTTAAAAAGAAGAGGAATCAGACTTTTTTGAATACATACTTTGAATATAGAAGTAAGGTAATAGTAGTCATCCCCAAGCCACAAACAAGCAAAACCAACATAATTAAGTGAATCCTTTTTATATACATAAATAACAAAGATCTAAAATAATACCAAACTATAGTACACATACTAAGTCGTAAAAATATTCAACAAGTTACACAAATACCATATAAGGGCCTTGACTAAAACACTGAGGCAGCTAGTTCATCTTAATTATTTCAAATGTTCTATACAAACAAATAAGTATTACTTAATTACACTTATTATTTATTTTTACTTTGGTAATAATCTTAATTATACTTCATCCATGTATAAACACGTTTTGTAAGTGTAACTCTTTTGTGAACTTCTTCTTTACATCTGCTCCAAACTAATCCCTACAATCAATTTCATAGAAGTACCCTAAGTTGCTCCTTACCTGTATTAGGCCACAGATATTATTTCGAAAAAACAAATGTAGTCTGTCAACATAATATCTCCGTTCTATTGCATAATAAACAACTTGCTTTAAATTTACAAAGCCGGTAAAATACCAGTTCCTTTCTAATAAAACACACCCAAAGATTTTTAAAATATTTGCCAAAAGTCATCTATTACTTATTTAGTTGCATTTGTCCTGCAGTGATTTTCCCCAGTTCATATTAACTACCTGACAGTTATCTAATTTTCATCATGACTGTTTTACATAATGTATCAAAATTTCAGCCTTGATATGAGATTCTAAAACAACTCTGAAGATGTTAAACATCAGATATTTTTAGTGAGTATAAAAACCTGTTATAAATGCATATCTTAGCAAAAATATTAAAAATTTAAATGTTAACTGACTTGCCATAGTTATAAATTAAACTAATACAAATCTAATAATGGCATGCTGCCAACTCCCATCTTGTCCAAAGTTTGTGTGTGACAGACAATGGGTGTAATTTTTGAACTACCATTAACTTATTTATAAAAAAACAAAAAAAACTAGTCCCTCCAAGAGTGAATGTTCATTATCACACTGGTTTTAAAGGTTTCCTTACATTAAGTGGATGATTCTACTGCTTTATTAACACATATCAAACTGAAAATGTTGCCATCAATTGTGCTTTAAGATATAGGTGTAAACAAGGTGTAGGCCTAATGATAAACAAAATATTATATTTCTGAAGCAAGATTTTTGTATATTCTTAAGACTAATACAGTGTGTACGTTATTCAAACAGTAAATGAGGTATCTAATTGTTAAACTTCAAATGAATTATGTTTATTAAACTGAGTTTTCTGATCTAATACCAAATCCCATCTTATCCCTGTGATACATGCACATCAATGTTCTAAAAGAATAACATAGACCTACAGCCATTCTCTAACATTTAATCTTTCCTTCTCTCCCTTTGGGTAGGTTGGCCAAATTAGTGTTTCAGCTAATTTTTATCCTGCCAACTTTACATTAGGAAGAACAGGGACCTAGTTGTGGATTTCAGTGAGAGAATAAGAATTGGCAGTAGAATGAAAGCAGCACCAGGACCTTAGAAATGAAACTATTAGACAATGAAGTTTATTTTTATAACTGAGATATTCATCCTCCCCAGAGTCTAGTGACTTTACTTTCAGACATCCTGTATCAATTACCATTAATGATTGAATAATACTGCCTCTTATGCCTCATACATTAGCTATGATATCAAAATAAGAGTAATTTCAAGATATGCATTATAATTCCTGTCATATGTCTTGAAAAAATCATACAAAAAATTTAAAGATTTATAATAGGTAAGTATTAGCATTAAAATGTAAAGTATAACAAGCTTGACAGTGGAATATCAAGTAATACACTGCAGAAGTTTAAACTTATTTGGAGACTTATTCTGCAGTAACCTAATATCTAATAATTGAACTCTCAGGTTTTACTTTTATTGCCGAGACATTTCACTTACCTCAGAATTTACAGACTCTACTTTCAGTGTATGGCCTTCCCAATGAATGATATAGCCTAGAAAAGTGCCCTAGTTACTGTTGCTGGAATGACATGCCCTCTCACTGGTTACAAACTGCAAGTAATTTCATATTATTTATTATTTTGCAGTAATTTTTGTGACCTGATGCTAATTTTGGTAAGGAATGCTAAAGCTTGTTTTAACAAACATTATTGAATTTGAACTGAAATTATTGCCTGAAAAATATTCCAGTTATTCAGGAAGAACTTTATGTACTTTACTAAGAATCCCTGTACACCTTCAGTCTAACTAATTAGAAACAAGAAATGACAAAACGCATTAAAACACTTATTTTAGTAAAAGTCAGTGACATGAGAGAGTAGCAGTTTGGAAACAATCTAATATATTGAAAAACAGTGAAATATTTAACATATTTTTGAATATGAAACTGTAATAAATCAAAGCGTCAAGTATGGCAGAACAAGAAATCAGCTACATTGACAAAGTGTTTACTAATTACTAGCAATGAGAAGTGTAACTACTGAACTTTTATGATTTTACTGACTTTTTTGTTTCAAATAAAGGTTTCTTCTTCTGAATGAATTTTTATCTAATGGCTTTACATTGTATATGTGTATTAGCCCCAGCTGCATGGACCTTCTCAACTTTGGTCAGGTTCACATAAAATTGAGGTTGGTTTCTTATTCTGGCATAGTTTCTTATTCACTTTCAAGTTCAAAATAATAAACAACTGGTACAAACAGCACTGTTTAAAACTGATTTTTTTTCAATTAAAAAAATTGTTCACAGACTCTGCAAAGCAGCTAAAATAGCCTGGCTTTCCAAAATTACTTCACACTTTTGGGGTATAACAGATTTGGGCCATTACTTTGAATGAGTTTTGATGGAGAAAGAAACTTCTTGATCATTTAAACGTACAAATATCATGACTCAAAACCCCGTTTGTAACTTCAACACCACCACATTTCTGCATTATCTCTTTACTGAATATATAACAATGTGTTTTTAGGGTTAAACTGACTTTGGGCTACTTACTTAAAATAACTTTCTAGGAGAGATAAAATACATAAATAATACTTAGGTGCAAATATCCTGGATAAAGACTGATGTTTTGAAGAAACTGACCACAGTCATTATGCAGCACCCAAAGTAACTTAAAGAAATGACTACTAATTAAATATTTAACAATCTTTTGGGGTACACTCAATTTAGGCCATTAATTTGAAAGAGATATGATGTAGAAAAAATTCTGTGATCACTAAAACATACAAATATCTTGATCAAAACCCTAGTATGTCACTCAGACACTGCTACAGTTTGTGTTATATTTTGTTACTTACAGTGTTACCATGTGTCCATTTATAGGCAATGTAGAGTGTCACTATATACTGATTATAGCTCTAGCATTAAATTTTAATTATAATTAGAGTTACTGTGAGTACCATTGTATGTACAGTACAGAGTTATCACTTATGTTAGACTTAGCTAAGTTTAAGTACGTGCTGAGACATCAGTCTGAGACAGGGGCAAATTTATTGGTAAGAATAATCTTAGTGTTAACCACCTGGAGCCTAATTATGGGCAACATTAGAGAAAATGAATCTCTACATATGGAATCAATGGCCAATGCAACTTAGTTAGTATCACACTAAATTAACAAGCAGAGAGGACACCTTGCACACACTGTTACTAGAGAATGGAAACAACAGAGAGGCTTCTTGAGAGTGGTATCTTTATACGCTAATGTCAAGTGTACTCACCTTAAGAATGGCAACTGTATTGTAATAGAATCCTGGCTCGCCATCACTCATTTATCTTATCCTGAACAGCAAGTGGTTAATTTATTGCCTAGAAACAAAACATTAAAAAAAAAGTGCACATATGAATGACTGTGGGGGCAAAGGAGATAACCACTTAGCTGGGGATACGACCTTTCCAGTAGAAGAACAGAAAACTGAGGTCTAAACACCGAGCTAATAAATGCCTAATGCTTAAAAAGTTCACCAAACTTTGTCAGTCTCACAATATGATAAGTAATTGTTCATTACAACACTTCAGTTCAACACAACAGCAGCACCATCCACTATGAACATCATGATAGCTATAAGTGGAACAAGCACCACTGCAAACTAATGTTACCCATACAAATACAAATCACCAGTGTGTGCAAGAATGGTAACACAACAATTCATGCTGAAGATTGGACATTCTTGCCTGTCTGGCAAGATTCCTGTGTATTTACTGTGAGGAGACCTCAATGTCAGACATTCCACCTGGGAAGTGGGTACCTTCTAGTATCTCTCCACTATCAAGTTAAGCCAAATCAGTAACTTATGCAACTGGTGGAATAATGATACTGATAAAACCTAAAAATCATGCAATCAAGCCTGAGGTGAGTTCATGCCGATAAGGCATAACACAGTACTGGTACAGAAGGCAAGGAATGCATATAATAGTTTGTGCTCTCTACTGGTGATCAGGACATTCAGAAGTGGTTCAAAATACAGTACTCTCTATATATGCTACAACTATACTTATATATGGAAGCTATCTTTAGCTTGGATGAAATACACAGAGCCATAAATACATCTAAAGATGAAGATACAGGTATATATAGTGTAAGAACCTCTACTTTTAAGAAGCTTACAAAAGCCAACTTATTGAAGGTATCGTTGGGGTATCAATGTAGCTGGGCAACAGGTAGTATCTCTGAAACATGGACCAATGCTTTTTTCAAACCCTCACCCAAACCTGTGAAGGATCTCTCTCCCTCCTTAGACACCATCAAATCATTGTCCAAGAAAACATCATTGACAGAGAAGGCTTGCCTGTCATATTGAACCATAATGTGGTTAGGTGGTTATCTCAGTAGATTTAAAAACATGGATCATCAGTGCTAAATTTGCAGCTGATAAATGGGAAGGCTTTGAAGCTGGTCTCTAAATCTAGACAATGACTACAATAGAGTCCAGATGCCCATTTTTGCTGATAAAATTCTCAGAATAGGCATCAGTGTGATATGTGTAAGATGGGTCTTAGCTGCAATAATTACAAAAAGATGCATCATGAAGCATGGAAGCTGGCAATCAGACTGATTCAACATCAACACTGGATCACCACTCTTAACAAACCTCTTTAATATCTACACCAAAGAACTAGAATGCATTGACAGTCCACCCAGACTTTGTTAATCTTTGCTGACAACATCATGAAGTACAACAGAGAAGTTCTAGGAAAGTTGAAATCAAATATAAGAACTACTCATTAGCAGGGTGAGCAAATGATGCAATAACACAGAAATCTTCATCAATACTGCCAAAGCTGAAGCCATGCTCTGCACAATCATCAACAGATATGCTGATTAGAACAAACCATCATCATCTTTCTCAGGCACTGCTATTCCTCTGGAAGAAATACAAAACTATTTGAGGCCCAGGATAACCTTTGATAGATACTCAACTTCACCAGCCACATGAATGCCACGATAACCAAAACAAGCAAAATAATTAATTCCACTGAAAGTTGCAGCAGGAAGTAGAGCTGAAGAATGTCACCAGTTATGATCTACAAATCTCGTCAACTCTGTCCTGGACTATGCAATACTGAATATCAGTACGAGTACTATACAGCTAGATAATATTTAACAGATACAAAAGATCTATTTCAGACTGGAAATGGGATGTACTTTAGCCAACAAGCACACTTTTTAATTACTTGCCAGTAAAAACAGTTTAGCCCAAAACCTACTTGTCACCAAGAAATCAACAAAAATGATAGGAGATAAAATTATAATTTTTTTTTCACCCTGCATTAATTTTACCTTCATGAAAAAGGAGCTTGTGACTGTATAAATAATAAAGAAAAACAAAGTTTAAAATAATTGTTTTGGTACAAAGAGATTCTGAACTCCCAGGATTTCACAAGTACTGATTAATGTTTAAACTTAATTCACTTGTAAAAAAATTATGAAAAATAGAAAAGTTAACTGTAAGATGTGAAGAAAGAATAATAAACAAAACATCTGTAAGGATAATGAATTTGATATTTTTCACAACTAATACAGTATTAATATTCTTTCCATGATTAATCTATACATCTCACAGTAAACATACCTAAAAATACATCCACAGAGTTGATAAAAGATTACTTAACTTAAATGTCATATAGTATTAAAGATATAAAAAACACCATGTACAAACAATACTTTACTTTACATGGTTTAAAAAACTCAACTATATCCAAATAAGTTTACATTTACATTAAATCTGCATATAGGTTTTTATTATCCATCAAAGTTATTCAAATAGTAAAGTCCTTCAGGTACGTGGTAATGTGGAAAGTACAAATATTGCTCATTGAAATATACCAAATGTAACATCTAGATATTTAAAAACAATGAGATATTTATCAATCAGTGAAATAAAATTAAAATAAATAAGTCTTTTAAAACTCTTGCTAACCATATAATGATATGTTCTCTAGAGAAACAAGAGCTTCCAAAATTACAAAGTCTATATTATGTAAATCACTAAATCTAGCTACTGTATTAATTAAATATGCAATTAGTCTAATCACTTTAAGGTTGATTTTTTTATATAACTTTTTTCAGAAAAATTTATTTTATTTTGATATTTTGTTAATATGAGAAAGATTATTCACATATATCAATTAAACGGATAAATTAATGAAAATTTTCTTAATTTTTAAGTTGAAGTTCATATCTTTCTAGTAAAACTGCTGCAATCCTTTTTTGGAATTCAAAACAGAACATCAAGGACCATAGAAGTTTGGACAATCAGCAGTTCTAGCCAACAATGATCCCTGCATGCCAATTTAACCTTTGTTCTTGTTAAATAATCACAGTGACAGGCAAAAAAATCCTCCTCACTGTTATACTCATCTGAGACACTTCTACTGAAACAATCAAACTGTTTTAACCACTTGATTTTGCTTTTCATTTACTCTAGTTTAGTGAAATGTTGGAACTGGTAATTGGCTTAATTCTGGTATCTTTTGTTGCTTATTTTCTTTAGCTGAAGGAAAAAATAATTGCTCTTTTGCACTGCCAAATAAATGTAGGCTATTAACAGTGCAAGTATTCTTCAACTTAAGAGCCATTCTTCCAAGATTCACTTTTCTAGACCACGATGGATGATTGGATGCAGCTTCCTATAGTGGAGGTTTCAGTGTGGTATTGGTAGTATTTAGCTGGTTAATGTTGTTTTTTCTTTCACCTTTTCCACTTCTCTTCTTGACTGAGATGACAGTATTCCACACAGAGTGAAGCTTTTGTTTCTTGTTCAACATCATCAGTCCATGCTCTATGTCATCGGTGTCCTCTTCTACAGTTTTTGCAATCTTTACTATTTTGTTTCTGGTATGTGGCCCTTTGGAAATGCCTAAGGTTGTCTTACTTAATCTACCTTTCACAAATTTCTGCATTATTTGCTCAAATTCACCCCATTACATAAAGGTATTATTGCAGTTTATGACTCTAACAGAAAATGTTTAGACATTGCCATAATTCTTTGATTCTAATGCTTGCTCTTGTTCATCATGTTTATTGTTTCAGAAATCAAATTTTTCTAAGTGGGGTCCTTTTTTAATCTTCTGTTCTCGTACACATCATCTGGTTCTACATTTGACTACTTCTTAAGTGGTTAAAAAAATCTACTTTCTGACCTGTAATTCACAGCATCATAACTTTACATAATTCTGACATGTACATGTTTCTCTATTCACCCCAAAAGCATCAACAGTTCTGTGCACTTTGGCTTTGATGTCATCCAACTGGGTATTTTGCATCAAGGAGATATATGCATCTAAATATTTATGAATTTGATTTCTTCTAAAAAAAGCTCTTTCAAATAAATGGCCCAATGACAGTGTACCCTGAAAACGCATCATGATGTATTAGTTACAGGGATAAAGCAAAAATTTGTCATTTTGGGGGATATCTGAGTAACAAACTTGGTTTTTGGCCAGGATACTTGTACTTTTAAAAGAGATCAATAAGTTTTCCTTTTTCTCCATTCCAACTCTTTCAAAGTAGTGGCCTATATCCATTGTCCCCCAAAAAGCTTGGAGAAGTACTCAATGTGCAGTCATTTCAGAAAGTTAATATTTTTGCCTGCTTCACAGAGACTGTGATTTTTATTATTATTATTTTTTAATTTGTTTTAAGGTAGGCTATTTGCAACTAAATTTTGTTTGTGAATTTGAAGAGGAAACTAAAAAAAGAAACTGCTCCTAAATAAACCAACTTCTGCGTCATGAAATTCTCACTATGATTATGAATCACGGGCTACAGTAAATTGAGTAATAGTAATAGCAGTACTACTACTTCTACTAACAATAACATACAAGAAACGTATAATAATGTACTTACATAGTCTATTATATCCCCAATTACGATAACTACTTAGCTGTTTTCAGTAAATTAGATTATTTTAAAGCTTGAAATTTTAGTTTTACTAAAACAATATATTGACGTTAATTAATGAGGTCTTCTGCTGCTAAGTGCTATATACTAATAATAGTAATATTACTAATTTAGAATTACTATAGGCTTGAACATAAAGTTAAATCAACGTTATTGAACTCTTACTTTTACATTTACGAGTTACATTTAAACATAATGTATTTAATATTATACAAAATTAAAGAAATAAAATTCACATAACATACGAGTACAGATAATGTATCATAAACTTCGGTACAATTTATAATTTATCTTCTCACATCCAACATTCTCAGTTAAACGTTCGTTCTTACCAATCTGAAGTCATCTAGATATTTAACATTCGTGTTTTTTTATAATATGTTAAAATAATTAATAAACACTTATAATCCATAAAAAAGCAGAATTTTCAAGCTTAATCATGGGCTTATAATCCGTGGTACCGAAAAAAAAATAAGATATGTAGAAAAATGTATAAAAATAATTATTCCAAACATGCAAGCAGTTCAATCACTTGTGATATGCAGGCGTATCACGGGCTTCTACCTCCTCTAGTAATATAGAATTTTAACAAGTTATTAATTATTCAGTTTCCACGCTTTCATGGTGGTAACATGTGGTCCAGAGTTATTAGCATTATCGTGTTTAGTGTTGAAAGCTACAAGACTGAACACCCACTACAGCGGAGAAATGGCTGTTTGCCGTCAGTGTAGGTACACAAACTGTGTTTTACTATTTATTGCTAAAATAGAGATTTTGTTAATTTATTCAGAAAATGCTCAGACTCGTTATTTTTCCTCTAAGGAGAGAAACTCAATCACATGATCTCACACAAAGAATTCCATAAATTTCTGGGTGAACGCTTCAGTTACTGTGTGACATTCGATATCACACTTGCCGGAAAATTCATTTAAACTGAAAATACCACAAGTTGATAGAAAGATAAAAATTTGGTGCCGTGACAGGATTTATTATCGATGTTTTCTTGTAGTGATATAAAGTGCTTATACAGCCCAATTCATTCTCTTGCTAACTCAGTTTGAAAGGAAAGCCTCCATGAAGAGAATGGCTTTCTTCAATGTGGAAGTACTCATTGATGAGAAGGGGAAAGTCCATTCATGGAGAGAAATAGTTGTGCAGGAATGGTGTCGAGTCTATAGGGAGTTCCTTCCTAGAACACGGAGCTTTTGCCAATGCTGCAGAAATCGATGGTATCAGTCAACCTGTAGCTGTTAACTCACGGAGATTTGTACTCAAATTAAGTGAGTAGGCTGTGCTCCTTAAAATTGATCTCACTCCATTTTCAGTCAGACCACAACAATCCCATCTCTGGTCAAAACCACCAATGATGAGTGTACAGAGGCTGTATCTGCTGCTGGTAGAGGAATTCTGCCACTTAGAGTTGTCTCCCCAACAGATGAGTCTATAAGCATACATAGCTCAAAGCACCAAGAGGGTTTGAGCAGGGCTGTATGATGAGCTACCATGAGCAACTTGTCACTATATAGCCAGGGAACATAGAGGAACTACACTGCTTAGGTCAATGAAAAATGAGAGGCTTTGGTCTAGTATGCAGGGGCTGGTGAATGAGGTCAAACAACTCACTCCTCCAACCTTCAAAGAGACCATAAAAGAGGATATGGATCAATCCCTGAGATGTTTTACATAGTTCGTGGCCTGGAATGGATGAACTCTGGAGCATCATCTCCTAGCAGTGCCTTTTGAATACTGAAATCTGCTCTTATGTGGATCATTGTGTGATAACCTTGGGTGATCTAATTGGGAGGTCTACCCTTGGTATTCTTTGGGCTTTTCGAGGTTGCTTTGCTAGTGGGGATTCTAATGTCATTGCAGCACAGGTCTGGCAAGGTCGATCATCCCACACCATGGGGCTTCCTCTTTAACAGTGGAAATGGTCCACAAGCCAGTTGACTTATATGCATGACCCCTGCCAGCTACCTTGGGGTCTGCTCCACACCTGTCATCTGACTTGTATGTCCTTTGGGAGGAAACTAGTACTTGAAAGCTATTATTTGGCTTTGATATGTAGTGATCTCATCAAAGATCTAAACACATCTGTCATTACTTCATCATGGTTGTGGCACATCATCCAATGGGGTAAGTTACTGAGCCATGTTGCTCCTCAGGTTTCACTTTTTCCTTGGGTGGGATTAAAACAGACATATACAGAGTCAACATCATTGATGATTTTGTACTTTGAATGTCCTCTGGCTTCTCAGAAGCAGCAGGATTTTCACTCATCAGAAGCAGCTTTGACCCTGGCGATATCAGGTTCATCCCATTCACTGAGACAATAAGCTCTCCTACAGCATAGCTTTAAATAACCAATGTCTCTTCATCAATGGGCTTGTTTATGGTGAAGCTGAGGTCACTTCTATCATGGTGTTCGATGGATTCAGGCCTTCATGCTGGAATAAAGCTTTGGATCCCAGATATAAATAGGCAAAGACAGGATAACCACTGGCTAGTCAATAAAAGAGAGACGTAGCATGGCTAAAACTCGACTTTAAGTACTTAAAGTCCAGATTCAAATACAAGGTTGACCAAATCCTAACTGGTCAAAGGTTAAGCCAAGTTCTAAGTTTAAAAAGGGTCATAACACAATGATAACACATCATAAATCATAACACATATCTATGGGCTAAACATCTGCTCTTGCCCAACCTCGCTGGTAGAATATGCACCAAGAAAACCTAAGGATTTCCTGATCCCCAGGCTTTTCTGGTCATGCTGCCCTTTGTTGTCCCTATCAGATAGCATGAACTTACATTCCACACTCTCCAACTCAGACTTATCTTTTTCTCTGCTGTCTTGTTGTCATATAGACAGTAATTTGTCTCAGTAGAAAAGAATGAGGGATTAATATTGCAAGTGATTCTTACACAGTCGAGCTGACTTGGATAATGTCAATTATGTCATCCACGTAGATGAGTATAATGTTTCAGGGCAGTTCAGAATAAACACACTCCAATTACTTGTTAAAATGTAGCTGGAGCATTACAAAATCCAAATGCTGTAATCCATTTCCTGTGGTAAAATTCTATCTTTTCTCTACTCACTTTGTCGAGTTGTACTTGCCAATATCTACTTTTTAGGTCCAATGTTGAAAACAATTTTGATCTGTTAGAACATCCAAAGTAGAGCCAGTTCTTGGTAGTGGAAAGGTATCCTTCTTCGTAACTTTATTCACTTTGTGATTGTACACACAGAACCTTGTGGATCCATTTCTTTTTAGAAGTACAGTAGGTGATGTCCATTGACTAATCCTCAGTTCTGTTACTCATTGTTCCTCTAAGGCTTTTATCTTTTTGAAACCTTCATGGCTTCTATCTCTGTAAAAGCATCAACCTGTTTCGTTAGTGGAAGTCATCTGTCTAGCTGGTGTGTTGGGGTTTCATCTCCAGTATCAATCTTGTGAGATTTTTACTTCTTTAACTTGACTCGTGAAGTCTACTGGAGAAGGTATCTTGATATTCCGTGAGCAGTCAACACACCTCCACTGCTATAACAATAAAAAGTATTGCAAGTGAGGTGTTAAGCTGTCCTTCTGTAAGGGTTTAATACCAAGCTCCCCACATCTTTCCTCAAAGGCTATTAATTCCAATGCTCTTACATATGGAAGTACTATCTGTAAAACCTCGCATCTTGCAATGTCCTATCGATATTTGACTCGAATTTTAGTTTTTTTTATGTTTATGGTTCTAAGGGTGGTATTTTTATTCTTCAGAACTACAAGAGCTCTATTAACCATTAATCCATCAGGACATGCTACTGTGACCTACTCACTAGATGTAAATTTATTTTGAACAAGTCCTGGTATGAATACTTCACTTCTTGATGCCACAGTGACTATTCTCCTTGTTGTTACAGGAAATTTAATCTCTGGTGTAGTAATTGTCGTGTAGTAGGGATTTCCTGGTTGTAGACTGTAAAAATATTCGAAGCATCCATGTCTCCACAAAGAGCCAGTTCCTAATATGTTCTCTTCTTTCATGTCAATTACTCACACACTGTGAGGTACAGAGAAGTTTCACATAGTAAGAGCAACTTCTAACTTGTCTTTGGAAGGAACTTTATATGTTCACTCACCATTCCCATAACTCTTTCACTTTTTTTCTCATATCAGAAGACAATTTCCCACTTTTCATTAACAAATTTGGCCAAACAATTGTTGTTTTAGAACCAGTACCGATCAACATGCTGCAAGGCTTTCCATGAACAAAGCTATGAACTCTTTTCTTTAAATAGTGAACTTCTTAGCTCATCTTATTATGTACTACTAGCCCTAATGAAGCTGCAAGAGCAAAACGTTGACTGAAATAAAAAGTATTTATTATTATTGTTACGTATCTGCTTTTTTTTAATTTCCCGTAGAATTCTTTCAGATAAACTTCAGCAATACAAGTCCTTTCTTAATTAAAACTAGTTTATTCTTTCTCGATACAACGTTGCAATACACAGAATTTCCACAGTCACTTTAACTTAAATACTTTTATAAATACACGCTATAATTCACAGCGATTCACACACTTTACTTGCGGTGCCTACTGTTTGCTTGACTCAATTATCAATTATTTCTCTTCAATCTATCTCCGGCTTATGTACTAAAAAAAGAGGGCGTCTAGCAAACGCTGGGACATTCATGAGGTTGCCCGATAAGTCACGATCCTTCTAGAAACTACAGCGCGCATGCTCCCAGCGTCGCGTGACTTCCGCTGTCGTAACGTTATTATTATGTGGAAATTAAGGATAGTTTTTCTCTCTAACATTATTGCCAAAATTCTTGATAGGAAGATAATAAAAACAATTTTTCTCACAATAGTAAAGAAATTTCAATATCACCTGTAAGATTCTGTTATTGGCCAAGAAAAGTTAGCAGTAAATTTTATTTGTTTGTTTGCTTTAGAGTTAAGCCACATTGTGTCCATCATGGGGAATAGATTTTTAGATTTTAGCATGCTAAGTCCATAGACTTACCGCTATTCCACCAGGGGAATAGCGATGAATCACAAGCCAAAGACAATTGCGAATCAAAACACACGATACTGTGTCGTGCGAACAAAACAACACGCAAGACAAATTGTGTTAATATTAACAGAAGTGATAGTTTATCGATTTTCCACTTTCTGTAGTTCAAACTGTGGTAATCCAAACTATCACATATTTTCAGTGGATGTGCTCTACTGGGCCCTTACTTCACATACCAAATTTCAGTGCAATTAGTTAAGAAATACACAATATAAAAATCTCTAAATTTGAATGAATTTCTTCCTTTTTTGTCTTCGCACCAAAGTACTGATAGAAGAACTTAATAATCTTCAGTGCATTTTTTTTTCAAATTTGGTACACTAATAAAACTTTACAACCTAGAATTAGGTGTCAAATTTGGTTTAAATATAAGCCACATGTGCAAAGTTATTTAACAAAAACCGCTCAATTTTGACAAAAACTTTGTGCACGCTTAGGCAAAACGTCACGTGAACTATGGTCTAAAATTATTACTTTAACTTCATCTAAGGGTAAAAGTGGACCTTTTAGTTTTATTCTCATTAGGATTAAAAACAGCTGATTTAGAGAAGCAAAACTACAGGTGAAAAGACGTGCAGATACATAAGTATTGGTTAGGCCAAGCAAAGTAGATTATCAGTTTCTCGCTCAAGTTTTCAAAAGTTTCATATGGGTGAATGGTAATTATTCATTGTGAACTTTTAAGCACAGATTTGCTAAATTTTTAAAATTCTCCTTATTAAAGAGCGTTTAGCGTCAGTTGATATTAGCTAAAGCAATTAGCGTAAATAATGATGCTTGATATGGCTGTACCGAGCGCATGCGGGTGATGACAAGAAACTGTTCATTTAAATTTCATGGCGTTACTATAAAGGAAGTTATTCACACTGTTTAAAAGAGAGAAGAAACTATCATCATGTATTTTAAAGAATCTGACTGGTTATGTAAGATATAGGTCTATTCCGAATAATAGGGTTGCGATCTTTAAGCTAATTTTGGTTACTATTGATTGTCACTTTTTTACTTGCTTTGGTTTGTTTGTGTGTATTAACAAAAATTCATTATATCTAATCAAAAACACTTTAGGCGTGAAAAAATAATGTGCGGTCAAAAAAGGATTGAGCGTGCGACTTAAAAAAATGAAATCAAAATTGCCGGTCAAACTGGTAGCTACACTTATAGCGTTGAATTTTACAGCAAATATTTGTTCATTAGTTAGCTAGGTCGCGTATTTTGTTTTATTCATCATCATGCCCCAAATTGATCAAAAACGCAGCCTGGCTAACTAATGAATGAATATATGTTATAAAATTCCTATCAATGCTATAAGTATAGCTACCAGTTTGGCCGCCAATTTTGATTTCATTCCTTTTATTCGCACGCTCAATCTTTTTTGGCCGCACCTTTTTTCAACACCTAAAGTGTTCCTGATTAGATACTTATTTACCTGATTCAATAAAACGGCTGACGTCAGGTTAGCAAAAAACTTAATAAATTCTCTTTCCTAGTTTGGCGCAATGAATATAATAAACAACTTCAGAACTGTGTTGTTTACTCCGACTTTCCAAGCGTTATTATGCTTTGGAGTTGAAGGGCTTTATTAGTAAATTAGTTTCTACTGTTAAATATTAAAGTGAAAAAAAAGAATAATTTAACTGTAGTTTGATTATTGCTTTATTTATATCGTGGATGCAAACTCGGATTGAATAATAATGGCAGCATCTTTGGAAAGTTATGTGAATCGTATCCTTTGAGTTTGAAGTTTGATGAAGTAGATTATTTACGATTAGGCTTAAGACGTTAAGGCTAAGTCTGAGGCCCTACGAAATAACGTGTTTTTGCGTTCTAGGAGTCTCACAAGTTACGGTAGGGTGAAGTTAGCTATCCTTTCTTATTCAAAGAATAACGTGTAATTGATTTCACAAGAAGAATAAGAAATCACATCATTGAGACGGACAAGTATATTTAAGTTTTCGAATGACAACCTAAAAATAAAATGCAACTGAAAACTGTAGAATCTTTATCTTTAACAAAGTAGTATTATGATGCATGTCAAGTACTGTAACTAAAGCTCATAATATATTGCTTTTGAAAATTATCATAAAGAAGCAAAATAGGTTAAACTATTGTAAGCCATTATGGTTGTTAGAAAATTTGACTTGTCCTGCAATAAACATAAGTAGTGAATTTGACTGTCAGTAATATTGGACTTAAAACTATCACTTATAGCATCATTTTAATTTTTAAACACTAATTTACAAATTATACCTTGACAAAATGTGTAACTTGGAAAGTATGAAAAATGTTAGTGTAATAAGCTTTGTTTTCATTGTTATGTAATTTTAATTATAACATAAATGTTGTAAATAATGGATCACAATGGATTTCAAAGTTGTCAAATAAACCAGCAAAATTTCCAAACATTTTACATACTGATACAAAAGGTATTCAGAAATTGTGTGAAACTTTTCAAAGTGGTACGGACAATCTGTCCAAAGGAATGCATTTTCAATTGTACCATAATGCAAGTAATGTAAAAAATGGGGTAAAATGTTCTTCAAAATTGTTAATAATTCAGATCCTTATTTACCTGATATCTAGGAACTTGTGTTAAAAAATTCCAGTGTCATAAACTTCCCAGTCAAAGCTATATATTTTTATTTATGCTATTACTACTGTAATTGACAATTTACAATGGACTTTGAAATTGTTATTTAAAATAGAAAATTTTCCAAACAATAATTCATACTCTGATACAATGTGTAACTTGGAGGACGTGAGAAATTTGAATTTCCTAGGGAAAGTCTGAAAGTTTGTTTACCAGCCAGGAATACAGATATAGTTATAATTATTTGAAGATTTGTAAGATGGCATTCAAACAATTTCATATTTTTTCTTGTCTTGTTAAGAGAAATTAACAGTGTTTGAATAGTAATAACACATTAAGTGTCAATCTCATGAAAAATTTGATCTTTTGATTTGTATAATGGCCATTACTTATACAAAAGCTATTGTGTTAAAAAACACAAACACTCATACCACCATCAAAATGTTAAATGTAACACATCCTTCTGTGATTAGAACAGACCATTACGATAACTGTGAGGGATATATATACATTTAGTGGCTGCAATGCTTCAATAAAATGTTGAATGCCTAGTGTACAAGATGTAAGAGAAGTATTTCAGTAGAATAAGTATGAAGCATAAAGTATATGCTGATAATGTGTATTGTTATGGTTATTAGGTGATTTTTATTTTTACGTTATAAACGCTTGAAACAGTGGCTGTTAAATAAAGAATTGGTTTGCTTAAGCTAACTGCAGTTGTTTTAATTGGCTGTAGTAAGGAGCTCTTGCACTGCAAGCTTACTTGGTTACTGTATGTAACTAAGTATCACACTTAACATCAAGTATGAAATATATAAACAACATACATTTTTACTTAAAATACAAAAACATATTTACTTTTCTACATTAGGTATTTTTAAACAACATGTGAATGTATTATTCCATTTACATGGCTTATCTGTAAAATAATAGGGCTTTCAGTCAAATATAAACTTGTAATTATGGTGATATCATCAGTAAATTATGCAAGTTAGTACTACTGAAGGTTTGAACCTTTGAAGGTCAAAGTCTACTCTTCGTTACAACCCTAGATATTTCAGAATGGCATAGATTTCCTATCCCGAGCTATATATTTTCAATTATACCACAAGTACCATAAATAACAAGTTACAACAAACTCCAAAATTCTGAGACTATACCCCTTCTCTGTGCATAGAATAACTATATCCCATGAGAATTTCATGGCACTAGCATTGAGCTAACTCCTGCCTACAATTCTTGTTTAATGTGAACTGCACTGGTGCATAATGACATCATCATGCAGCAAAAGCCCTCCACCGGTAGGAGAGCAACACCATCTCCAAGTGCAGTAACTTTCCTTAAATACTTGCACTGAAAATAACTTCATTCTTTCCTCAGCATTGCCTTATACAAATGTTTTTTTTTCATTCTATGTTAAATTTGCTGAAATTTGCATTTGTACTTAGGAACTTAGGTTTAGTTTTACCTTAGCTTTTATTTCAAAAGTATTGAAGATTATTATGAATTCTCAAGTGACAGTGATTTTGACTTTTTTCTGTGAGGGTGATAAGTCACAAACACAGGACCTGTTTCTACTATGGCTTCTGGAAACTCATTGACTGTTGAGGACATTACAGCTATTGCTCAGCATGTTGTGGGTTCTCTCATCCATGTGGGCCTTCTCCTTCCATCCCTTTGGCCAACATCCTTTCAATTTTGTTTGAGAATGACCAGGAAGATGACAAATTTTAGTGACTGTTCTTTCTATTGAGTTTGCTTTGGGCACTGCCATACCAGTCAAGAAAATCCTCGCTCTTTCAGTTTTTTTTAAGGATGTAATTTCTCCCCTTGAGCCAAGGTCCACAAAAACTTATCCCAATATTGTACATATTATTGTCTGGTTAAGTATTTATTTTAGTGCTTAGTGATATCCTTTGCTTTGTACTGTTCAATTACACTTAATAAGTGTCTATTATTTTGGTTTATCCATGGTTCTGTTTATGGATTAATCGATAATTAGGTTAAATATCTTTTCTTAAACACACACGTTCATTTCACTATACAATTTCTTAACATTTCTACTATATTGACTATTTCATTTTTGTCTTTCTTTATAGTTTATCCTTCTTACCATTGATTTCATTTTCATTTATAATTTCTACTTCTTAATTTCGTTTGTGAGGGCCCCTGGGGGTCCAGGGTCCACCCTACCTGCTCCCAGTATTGTTTGCCTTCCTCCTATAATGGCTGAACCTATTTTCAAATGACCTAGATTTTGTTAGTTTTCTCCACCTTATTAGGGATTGCCTTCCAGAATCTGCTAGGCCAATCTCAGTTCTTTTTTTTTCGTTAGACAAGTTTTACAGTATATTCTCCTTCTCATGATATTATTTTATGAGGATCTTTTTGTCTCTTTTGAAAGTGGGTACTTGCAAGCCTTTCCCTATACAGGCTTTAATTCTTTTTGCCTTAGCTTACCATCAGGCAGATTTTCTACCTGATTTTATGTCATTCGCATCTCGGTTAATCCTATCCATTTCATCCCCTACCTAGTTTTCTTTAGCTTCATTTTACCCTATCTGCACTCCTACAGTTAATGTTTACCTTCCACCTCCTTTTTTTGGTGTTCCACTTATATTTAGTGAATTTTGTGGGATACTTCCTCTTCCTTCCCACCATATTGGGGTGTTTGTCATCATCAGTATGTTCCCTCCGCAGGTCGCTTCTTTGCTATTAGGATCTTCAAGAGTGGAACACTGCTGTTTGTTTACCATCCACTGCCAGTAGGGTCTTAGAGTCAGTTCTTTTTCTGGTCCATTTTTTTTTGGCTACACCTGTACAATTAGCATCACGTGAGGTATCTGTGATGCTATAGTCACATTTTATCTTTGATTACATTTGGGTAGGCTGTTTATGCATGACTGGGAATGCCCATGGTACACGTTCTTATCTTCGGTTTTTTCACCATGTGATTGGGTACCAGTTTTGTGCCTTGACTTTTGGACTTGCTTTGGTTCCATATGCCTTTTGTGATGTGGTCTGCATTTTACCCGACTACCATATTTGGGGGATTTTACCAACACCATTCATTGGATGTCTAGCTTCGATTACCTCCTTCTGAATGGGGGTAGTCTCAACATACTCTTTTATTCCTTCCATAGTCGGCTTGGGTAGTTGGATTTTCCAGTTTAATATGTTTTTCCTGCTACATACCTCACATTCTAGTCTCTTTGGGGGGTGTATTTTTAAACACCCCCTCCATTGGGACCATACAGTCTCCTCCTAGAATGCATTCTAAGGTGTTTTCTGTTATCTGTGCCTTTACTTTGGGTTTTCCTTTTAATTTTCATCCTTCCCTATTCATCTATATGCATTTATAGTTAAACATATCCCCCACAATGTCAGGTTTATCACTTCCTCCCCCTCTTCTGGATTGTTTCTCTTCCCTGATGCTCATCTCCAAAGGTGGGGTGTGTGGTTCTATCAGTAGGAGACTTCAGGATAATGGTCTACAATCAAAAGGTCTTATCCCCTTCACACCCGGAAACTTCCGCCAGTCCAAGGTGTTTTAGTTCACTCTCTTCTTCTTGTCTAGCTTAACTAATCCTGTTTAATTTTGGCTTTTTGATGGTGATGGCTTATATCACTCACCAAGCAGACACTCCTTCTTGTTTCCTTTGAGGTAATCAGTGGATTTCCTTGGGTTGAACCCACACATATGACATACGTTTCCTGAAGGGTTGTGTTCCAGGTGCTTTGTTCTTGTTGTTAATTGATTTTCCAGTCCTTTCACTTCCAAGGAGTGATCTCTCGATCCTCCTAATTTTTGGTGGCTCTGCCTTCTGTAGGGTACTCTTCCATGTAAAGTTTTTGATTCTTTTGTTGCTTCCCAGTTAGTTACTGCTTTTGTTTTTGGTCTCTGATTCATCATCCACTTACTCTGGCAGTTGATAAGTTTGGACAGATTTACATTAAATCACAGTTGCCATGTGATTGATCTTTCTTGGCTGTTTCAGCTCAATTTGTTTCTTTTGTTGTGGATCAATTTTATTAACCTACATTTTCGTGGCTCATGTGGTATATTTCTTTAAACTTTTTCATTTCTTACCATCTTCCACATTTCTTCTCTGTGGGATCTTGATGACCTTTTTTGTCCAATACATGTTGTAGGCTGCTTCATTGTTTTCAATGCATCTTTCCATTGAATCCATTTCCCACATTTCCTTCCCTTATTCCACTTCTTTGTCTGTGATCTTTTTCCTTTCCTCCCTTACCATTGGGTTTGGATTGTGATTCGATTGATCTTTTATTCCTTGTCTCCTTCTTCCTACCATCACTTCCTGGTGTCATCACTCTGATCATGCATCTTCTCTTTTCCCTGAATGTCTACCCTGCTGTCTGTTGGAGGTACTTTGTATGTTGAGCACTGGGTCTACACCTCATATGATCATCTCCCATTCTCTTCTTTGGGTAGCTGTTTCTTCCTTGTTGGGGTACTGTCATTCACCTGTTGCCATCCTTCACTCTTTCAAGAGACTGTGACTGAGTAAGTTACTTTTTAGTGTATATATATATATATATATATCTTCTTTTTCAGTAGGCATTCGT
>NW_013665840.1:289148-306617 GCF_000517525.1 Limulus polyphemus | reverse complement strand
ATATATATATATATATATATATATAAATGATTATAAAACCATTCAGTTGAGAGTAGGGTGATGATGTTCTGCTGGTGTAGATGATGAGATATCCTCCATTATGTAACATGGGAGTGAGCTGTCAAAAATTGCAGTTATCCTCTTCGATGAGGATCCCTCATACTATCCCCATGTGAGTGTCAGTTCCCAGTGACGGATTCCCGGATTGATCATTCAAGTCTCACACTGTTATCATGTGCCCATTCATAGGTTTCCCTCCTTCTTACCCACACCAGATGGTTGGGTTTTAGATTGTAGTTGACTTGCCGCTAGTATGTTCCTCTTTCCTACCCCCACTTACATGTTGGTTACTGGTGGACTGGGTTTTAGATTGTTGTCGACTTTCTGGCTGTATGATTCTCTTTCCTACCCCTACATGGTTGTCAGTACCTGGTGGCCTGGTTTTGAATTTTAGTTGATTTACTGACAGTATGATTCTCATCCTACCCCCGTTACAAATTTTTAGATCTAACACAACTAATGTCACTCTTGAGGAACAAATACTGCAAATTTTATTTACAGTTGTGTTATTATATTGTTTTACAAGTACAGTGTATATAAAACTATAGCTCTTGATAAGTTGTTGCAAATACCCTTAACTTAGAAATGACAGATACGGTATCTGTAATCACAGCTGATGGCAGAAATATTGTGGTAAGTAAAAAATTGTTTTGATTTCAATAGTTCTTAAATATTTCATTAAGTGTATATTGAAGTGAAAATTAAAATATACTAAATCATGTGCATGTAACAAGATAGTGGTAATTTACCACTAGCAACCTTTTTACAACACACTAGATGAAATTAAGTCTAAAACACAAAGGAGTAAAACAGTTTTATTAAAACCAAATAGTTAAAAACCTGCCATGTGTTTGACACAATTTAGTGTCTTCCTCAAAGTTGTTGTGGTTTAATATACACCTGTTCATGATAAAGATTCAAGTAAATATGAGTATCATACTTATATCAATTCTGTAGTACAGTACTGTACACTATATACATGTGATAGTTTTAGTCTAAATTTAGCTAGTAACAAAAAATTTTATTCTAACATTGTTGGGATCTAGGGATAGAAAAAGATCAGAAACTAGAGAGCATTTGGGATGGGAAGAAAATTTGCATTACCCATTCCTTCATTCCAACCTGTAAGTGCAGAATAAGATGTTTTGTTACTAGTTTCTGTACTTCTTACAAATCAAAGTCTTGGCTTCCAGTGGGGCTGTAACTTCTAGGTGGAAGGCATCATTTCACCAACTTATTCAATTCTGTTCTCTAGGGAGCTATAATATAATCTACAGATGTTACTTCTTGAAGCAAGACAAGCCATGACCATGATACTGCGTGGTGCGGTAAGGAGTATATGGTAGATTATCTACTTCCATATAATGCATATAGTGGCTTATTGATCACAGACCATGATTAGTACCTTGGGCTGTACCTAACTTATCGTAAGTCACTTGCTGTTCCACCTATGAAAATCACATCCTAGAGAGTAGTGAAGTGTTTTGGTGTGCAGGCTGGTCATAGGCACTCTGTGGTTTACGAGTTACGGCTGACAGAGAAGAAGAAAATCAATGTTTTTGTGGCCTAGTTTCTATCAAGGAAGGTTAGCTGAACTTTAGAGGCAGTTTTGTACTTGATTAATGAAGGGCTTTTTGTCTTTATCTTTTGGCTGTATTATGCCAATGTCCTGGCGTACACGCTACCATATGCAATGTACAGGCTGCCATTTTTAATTGAACCCATCCCTACATAGGGATTGCTACTCTGCTCCCTGATAGTATTGAAAAAATATTTTTAGTCAGGATTTGTTTGTTATATGGCTAAAATAAAAGTTGCACATACATAATAGTGGTAGTGAAAACCTAATGTAATAGTATGGTGGTAGAAATACCATTTACAGTATATGTAACTGATTGTAATTATGTTGTCTGTTTCTTCTCATATCTGCATTGTAGTAGCTCATGGTGCTGAAGAACATAGAAATAAAATTTTTTTTTTCATACCAGCAGTGAAAATCGTGTTAAAATGATGCATGTAACAGTATGTATTTTATCCATTTATATCTGCTAGCCAAGTTGGAATTTTATATCATGACAGTGTTGTTTTATTCACAGTTAATCAATTATATATACTGATGTGCTACTTGGAAGTACCATATGTTTTTATCCCCTTTGTTAAGATGTAATGTTTTGAAATTTCTGCGTATTTTGCTTTTGTTTCAACATGGAAAGTTGATCAAGTAAATGTCTTAAATTCTTACTCTAATTATTCATGGAACCAGGGTTGCTCTTAATGGTCATTAAACATGTTTTCTTGTAGGAAAGCTATAACTTCATTTGAGTTTATTGCTCCTACTTTGTAGTGAAAAGGCACCTAGAAGGCTCCTTACTATGTTTGTATTGGTCAATAAATATTAGTAGAATCTCTCAAATTAATTAAAAGTTTTATTCAAGCAGTTAGCAGAGATAAATGTTATCATAACAAAATGCATGACAGTTGGCCTAATAGAATTGGCTGAAGCCATAACAAAGCAACTGAAACTTCACTGCAAAAGCTAATCAAAATTTAATGAATTTTTAAAGTAAGAACTTGCATAGACATTTGAAAAGTGTTGAGAATAATCTTCAACTGCAAGATGGCTGTATTCTTGTGAGTAATACACATAATGAAGACATTTAATACTGCTGATATGTAATGGTCTAATGTAGATACATATGGATATTATATTACAGTTAGACTAATCATAATTAAAATCACATCATTCTTCACTAACCAAACACAGTTTTCTAGCCAACCTGATGAGCTCTGGTATAAAGCAAATTTACTGTTAGTGTCACACAACAAACCAAAGGTATAGTTGCAAAGATATTGTACACACTCTTCTTACTGGAAATCTCTATTAGATCGGTAAAAGATTATGTTATCAGTCATATTATGATGCAGTATCATACGCATGATGCTAAGGAATGTTGTGGTCTGAACAACTAATAACACACAGCAGTATATTTATTTCTATTTTTCAGCCTTAATTGGAAATACCAATCACTATGTGGAAGTGCATTTTAGATTGTAGAATTGCCATTTTCATTTGTTGTCAAATTGCTTGTTTTGGGACTGTCACCCAGTTTCCTGTATGGAAGGCTTAGAATTTCCACTATACCCATCCATAGCTTACATACCCCCAAACGTAACTCATAGCTTAGTCTCAGCTAGTCTGTCATAGTTATGCAAATAAAATTGTATTAAATTACATGTACAGTGTGTCAGCAAAACTGTAACTGATCACAAACAATTAGTGTCACCAAAGCAGTGCTTGATAAAAAATGATCTCCAAAGCATTTGTTGATCACACATTATCTTAAGTGTTACCAAAATAGTGTTTATATATAAGCTTCACTGTTATCAGAATTTTTATTTATTGTTTCAAAAATGAATGTATTTATATAAACAAATTTTTTTTCATCATATTTCATCTTAAGAAATATTTGAATTTAGTACTTGGCTCTACAACATCTTGTATAACATTTTCAAGTTCAGAAAAAACAGAACAAAGAAAAAGATCACTCAGAATTTTACTTTTTTCTATAATATTTTACAGTTAGACTTAGCACAGTACACATGCTTTTTAAATGCTTGTATCTTGAAGATGGATATATGCATGAATATTTATTGGTTTGTCTGTTTATTTCTGCAGGGCACCTTGAAAGGCTTTGACCAAACAATTAATCTCATTTTGGATGAGAGTCATGAAAGAGTGTACAGTTCGAGTCATGGTGTTGAGCAGGTCGTTTTAGGCTTATACATCATAAGGGGTGACAATGTGTAAGTACAGTTGAAATAGTGTTGATTTATAGGTGCAGCTTTGAAGTATCTAATGATTCAGATTATTCTGAATAAATACACAAATATGAAAAAAATTAAAATTTTGGAAAGAAAGTAGGCAATATCACATTTAACACTGTGCAATTTAATTGATAAATTCAATCACTTAGGAACAGTAATTACATGTCATGTAAATTATGATTATATTGATTATCATAAAAGTAATCAACCAATCAAACCTGTGTTTCAGTTGTTACTGATTGATTATTCCAACAATCATCAAAATTATGATTATGTTGATTATCACAAAAGTAATCAACCAATCAAACCTGTGTTTCAGTTGTTACTGATTGATTATTCCAACAATCATCAAAATTATGATTATGTTGATTATCACAAAAGTAATCAACCAATCAAACCTGTGTTTCAGTTGTTACTGATTGATTATTCCAACAATCATCAAAATTATGATTATGTTTATTGTCAGGAAAATAATTGACCACTCAGAATTAGGGTTTCTGAGTGTTCCTATTTTTAGATTATTCCAACTATCCAACTAATCAAAATATAGTTGTTTTTTCTATTTAATTCAAATTTGATTGGATTTTTTAATTATTTTGTTTTTCAGGGGGTGTGCTCACGATTAAAGGGACTTAGCAGGGCTCAATTTTAACTAAAAACTTCCTCGGATGACCAATTTAAACCCCCCATGTTGTCCGACAGACGACTAGCACCCTGGAACAGACCCTTATTCAAAACAGCATCACAGTCTACTGTGCACTTATCCATGCCCTCACTACACACATAATGTTGACTCCGATCCTCAACCAAAATCCTCAGTAAATTCCCTAACTACAAACTCAAAAATTTGAACCCCCACAAAAATATATTTTGAACCATTTTTTTGTTTAAAAAAGAGAAATGTTGGTACAATCCACCAAAAGTGGCTGAAAACATTAGGAAAAGTTAGCTCTTGTGGTTGGCTTGGAATGCTATTTTAGTCACTAAACTTTCTATCAATGACAAACTGCACCTCTGTGCTGCTTTATTCAGGTAAATTTTGTATGGACTTTAACTGAGTGTGAATGACTATGTGTAGTGACACAGTTCAGTGTATACAGCTCAGTTAGTTACATTAACACACTTTTTTTTTTAAAGTTACAGCTTTGACATTAAGTAACATTTATTTTTAAAACAGGCATGACATTTCAATCACTGGTATGCTCACTCTCAAATACACAAGTTTTAATGTTAAAGAACATTTAGTATTTAAATCAACATTCAAACAAAGGAAAAAAATTTTAATATATGTATATATTTAATCAATAAGTAAACTCAAAATGAAACTATTACTGCATATTGTATTGTGTGATGTTTGTATGCATATATATATATATATATATGGGCTGGTGGGAATTTGCAACAAAAGTGAATGCCAATAGCACGAATATTTAGTGATATTAATTTCTAGTATAGATGCTAATGACAATAAAACTAACATGCTTGTCTCAACTTCTTTCCTATAAATCTTTGGTGGAAACTAAAACGATCAAATTTACAAAATCAAACTCTGAATTTTCTTCGTTAATTATCACGGTTGAAACACTGACCTCCACTTTTGATTACACAAGTATAGGTGAATCTAGGAAATATGGAAGGCTTAGTTACCATGAGAAAAGTGGGAAAATCCACAAATTAAATAGAATACAATAATGATAACTGCAAACAAAATTTTATGAAAGTTTTGATCACTAAGAAACAGAATAATAATAAATAAAACAGGTATACCTTTATCTCTCTCCAGGTCAATACAAACTACAAGTATGAATGACAATACATAACAGCAGTGTGTGTACATACATGTGCAGCATTCAGACATTGTATACATATTACGGTACAGTAGTATGTGTGAGAGTTATGATGCAAGTCTAGTGTTACTACAGGCTGTATTCTACTGTACTTGACAGGCAGGCCAAGCTGGTTAAAATGAAAACATTAAATGTGATTGGCCAAGATCGCTGTTCTGTTTAAAAGTTTTATATGTCGTTGACTGTTTGTCTTCTTAAGATACTATGTAACATTAGGGTGGTTTTTGGGCTAATTTTTTCCAATGTAATGAAACTTTCAAATAAGGCATCAAAAATTAGTTGAATAAAGGTACAAAATTGCCAACTAAACATTAATTTTACCGTTTGGAAATAAATAAGATATAAAAACCTCAAAATTGTAATTGGGTCTTTTTTAGGGCCTTTGTACATCAATATTGTCTTAATTGGATCTTTTTTGAGGATCTGTGTTTTTTGTTTTTTCAGATACAGGTCAGATTGTTTTAGGTTTGATTCCCAATGCCACCAAATTTGCTCTTGCTCCCCATGTCTTTATTATGGCACAACTGCTAAGGTTATCTGCCACTGTCACTAGTTTTGAACTTCAGCTTAGAGGGAAGGCATCTGTGTGGTAGCACAAGCTGTCTACTTTATTCTTGTTTTTTTTCTCTTGAACTGCTGACTAGAGGAAGATGAATGGCATTCAACACCCCCTCCCACATTTCTTCCCCCTTTGTAACTGCCGACTAGAAATAAGACAACTAGCTTGCCGTATGCACTGGCAAGTTCCTTCCTTTTTTTCATGTAACATGGCTTGAGAAATACTGTACTAATTGGTTAATCAAATGTAACTGATTAATGGGGCTGTAAGTTAATCAATTAGCAAATACCAGTAATTACCCAGCTTTAATGTAATGTATAATATCGTATAGTTTCTTGTAGTATATTACTGGTACATATATGTAATGTATAGTGTTGTATGGATGGGAACTGATGTATTGTTCCATACGGGACCATACAATATACTGCAACTTAATGTCTCTCAATAGTGACAAATAAAGCACTGTGTGCTGCCACTATATGTTTAATACTATATACTGCCAGTTACAGTAGAACTGCAACTTAATATGTCTCTGAATAGTGACACATAAAGCACTGTGTGCTGTCACTTATGTAGTGCATCCTTCCATGTAATATATAGTGCTGTGTACTGCCACCATGCATTGAATACTGTGTGCTCCTACTATATGTTTAATACTATGTACTGCCAGTTACAGTAGAACCTCGACATTAAGGGTACCCTTCCGACTGCATCCAAATGCCCTCTGTAGCAAGGTGCTCTTAATATCAAAAATGAGCCATGCAAAGTTGGTGTTCCTGAGGTGCATGTTGCTATGACATGGAACATTGTCAACAGGAGGTCTTGGGGTGGATTAGTTGAGCCTTTTTTTTTCTTTATTATTGGTCACAGAATTTGAAAGTACTTCTCTTCAGAAGCAACAAAGCACGTGCACAGAAATAAGCCAACTTGATTCCTTCTCCGAGAACACGATGTAGAATTTATCAGCTTATGTATCCTACAGTGTTTACAACAAGAATTCCCCAGAGTAATAAGATTGCACCATGAATCTGAAAACATTTATTACAGTATATGGTATGAAACCGATCGAGTAAACATCATAAGAGTTTGAATAGTGGTCATCCTTCTGGGATGTTTTGCGGTATACCATACAGGATTACAAAGACAACTGTCCACTTTATCGAGTGACCGTATAGAGAAAGAGACTAAAGGCGCTGTCCTTAATTCAGAATATCAAGGTGCCCATTATTGCAAGTTTTATTTTAGTTATAAATAATAGAAAAAAAGAAAGAGACTGAAAAGATCTGCCCTTTATGGCACGGTATCCATTAATCAAGGTTCTGCTGTAGTATGTAGCTCTGAATTGTCACTTAATGTACTGCTGCCACTTTATTTTTAACACTCAGTTAGTCATATGGGGTCATGACCCCCATGCAATTTCTTTAATTAATTATTATGTGATAGATGGCATTTTACTTAGCCCCAACCACAGTAGCATCCTTAATTGTGTGTCTGTCCATGTTACAGTCTTAATCAGTGTTTTGCAGTTGTAGATTTTTGCAAAGTTTTAGATTGGTGTAATGTTTACCCCACACGACTACTTGGGTTATAATTTTTGCAAGGTCAGTTTGTTTTCCTTTGATTTTAATTTACTTTTATGTGTTTTTTGTAGTTTATGGCTAAAAAATGTATTTTTATTCTGTATCTCTTCTTTTCTGGCATTTCTCTATTTAATTGTTTGTTTTAAATGATATGTGATTAGTTCTTGTTACATCTTCATAATGCCACTTTGGCTCTTATTTTATACAGATGGCTAAAAAAGGACTTACCACCACTGCAATACTCTTTAATATCATAAGCCATAATCTAAGGCTTTCATTATTCTATTTTGCTTACAAATAAGGATTTGAACAAAACAAAACATATTATAAGAGTTTGAGCTTCATAGTAATTTAAATATGGCATTGGGGTCATAATGACCCCAAGCGATCATATATGTTCCATTTTACCACACGACAAATTGAGGGTTAATATTGTATTGCAACTTAATATTTAATGCTGTGTGCTGCCACTTTATATTTAATACTGTGTTGCAACTTAAGATGTAGTGCTGTGTGCTGTCACTATATTTAACCCATTGACTGTTGATTCACCATATAGGATACAGTCCATCTCTGGCAGTGGAATGCAAGTTTGTCGTATATGGTGTATGGCTTCTGATACAATATCTTACCTCTTCTCACAAAATGGTTTTTCTCAACTAGCACTTCCCTCTATCGTCACAAATTTTCACCACATGCCACCAGCTTTCCACCTCCTGCTGCAGCATATCCACATGCAAATGATCACATGGCAGCTCTCCACTCCCATCGTAACCAGCACCCTCTTCACATCTGCACTTGTTAATCACTTCTCAGTTGGCAGTGGTACTGTACAGACCTGGTGGTTTCTGCTTGTAGATTTGTCAACATTTTCTTTTATACTACTGACTTAGTTTTTCTTTACTATTTGTTTAAATTTTTGTGTTTTGGTATTGTGAAAGGTTTTTTTTTAACTTTTCTTACTTTTTCAAGGGCCTTTTGCTAGTGTATTGTGGATCCCACTCTATGGCAAATATACTTTTTATAAAAATATGCACTGACCATCCTGTGACCATGCTTGACATCAATTACATTGTAGCCCTTCCTACCATGGACCTGATGTATAGTTCCAGATGCTGTCAGGTTTGGGTTGTATTTCTCCACTATATAATTACGTCACAGTTTTAGGGTTATGCACACCATAGAGATGGGGTGTTCCATAGGACTGTTAGTAGGTCTTTCTATTGGGTTTTTTTCTTCATAACTATGTTCATTCGGGACCGTACACTCATGGACTAACAGTAAAGCAGACAGAGATTGCTGCCTATCTCTGATGTTCCATGGCATTGAGACTGTTCCTACTATGGTTGATCAACTCCATCAACATGGTAGTTCTGCTTTTCAAAATAGGTTATTATGATCACATGTTGCACTGTCTCCAGTGATGCACTCCTCTGGATTCTCCAATGCATTTTTTACCCCTTTCCTCTCGTGAAGTGTGGGAGTCCTTACCAGTTCCTTGTTGCTGGGGTGGTGGACCATGGAGACCTGTCTCTTTAAGTGATGAATCATGCCACTCAGTTAAGAGTAGGGTGGTAGCATACTGCAGTTGTAGCTGGTGTATCACACTTCCTACCACAGACCATGGAGGCCTGTCTCTTTAAGTGATGAATCATGCCACTCAGTTAAGAGTAGGGTGGTAGCATACTGCAGGTGTAGCTGGTGTATCACACTTCCTACCACAGACCTGGCATACAATTCCAGATGCTGCCAGGTCTGTTTGTAACACTATGCCATACTCCTGTCTATATATCTGACCAATTGTTTTTTCCTACTGTGGCATTCCTCCTTTTTACCATTCTACAGATGTACATTCCTGGTGTGTCTGGTTTGGGTTGGAGATGGCCCGATCATGATTAGTATCACGTGTAGATGGTGTGATGCCCTTCCTACCAATGACCTGATGTACAATTTCAGATGCTGCCAGGTTTTGGTTGAATCACTCTGTCATGTCACAAATATATATATATTATTGCAGTTTGCCCCTCAGGCTGAGATGTTCCTCCTCCCTAACATCCTCTGGATGTACATTCCCAGTGGGTCCAGAGTTAATAAGTCCTCATGTATGCT
This sequence comes from Limulus polyphemus, assembly GCF_000517525.1. NCBI lineage: Eukaryota > Metazoa > Arthropoda > Merostomata > Xiphosura > Limulidae > Limulus > Limulus polyphemus. The sequence continues at coordinate 296,637 of NW_013665840.1, read as the reverse complement.
GGCCGGTATCTCTTCTCCTACCATGGACTGGATGACAAATGCCCACTGCCACCAGGTTTTGGACTGGAGATGCACCCTCAGGTTTGTGGTCTCCCTTCCTACCATCTGCTGGATGTCAGTTCTTGGCAGATCTGGTGTTGGTTGTACCACAGACTGGAAGTACCATATCCATTGCTGTCAGATTTTGGTTCTGAGATGTAATTCAGCCAGGGCTTTCTACCTTCCTACCATCTACTGGATGTTGGTTCCTGGTGGATCTGGTGTTGGACGTGCGTGCAAGTGGAGACTGATATTAGTACGGAAGCTTGTCTTCCCTACCAATTCCCAGTTCAAGGCAAAGAGGTAGGTTATCCTCTACCTACTGCAGATCTGATCTACCACTCCAGATCCTACCTGGTGTTGGATGAGGTCGAACTACCACTACGATCTGTCGTGCCCTAGCGACTCAACACCCAGCAGTCCCATTCATTGGTCATACATATTCTAGGATTCCTTGATGTTTTTCAGCCTTTTATGCTCATGACACTGTCATAAAAAGAGTGAATAGTAACTTGGATCAAATGTGGTGCAGTCTCCTCTTTTGGTTCCACACCTCCTGGTCTCTCTTTGGGTGCTTCCTAAAGGGGGATCATTTTTTCTATCGGCCTACCACCTGTTCAATGTGGGATTCTAGCTATTTTGTGAGGTAAGATATCGTATCAGAAGTTAGCATTTTCCAATATGGTGTAGGGTGATGGTTGGTTAAGATGGGAGTGGTGTCATGCTCCTATTGGTCGAGAGCTGCTGCATGATTATTTGCATGTGGATATGCAGAAGCAGGAGGTGGAAGGCTATTGGTGGGAAGTGAAAATGTGCACCAATAAAGGGCAGTGCTAGTTGAGAAAAGCTATTTTGTGAGGGAGGTAAGTGTTTATCAGAAATACATTTTCAGTACAGAAAACTGGTAACTTTCAAAAATGCCACTTAATAAGTTGTGCTATATGCTGCCAATTTATATTTAATACCGTGTGCTACAACTTAATATGTAGTGCATGTGTTGCTACTTAATATGGCAGCATTGGGTGCCACCACTGAATCCTATCCATGATGACAAGTACTTTTATATGAAGATATCAAGTAAAAATATCAATTCTAATTTCTTCAATATTTAACTAAAGAAATATTTTAGAATTGGTATTTGAAATTTTGAAATATTTATTTATTTTGTGTAATTTCTAAAAAAATAAAAAAAGTTCAAACTTAAACTTATGTACAGCTTCAAGGAATCTTGTCTGAAAATAAGGTACTTATTGATTTTTTAGAAGTTTTCTTCCAATCCAAAGCATAACCTATGCTGTATTTGTTAAGAAACCCATCCCTTGAAAATATAATTGTGTGTGTGTTTTGTTTCTTACATGATTTTTCCTTGTCTTCATTACTACAGCTTTTTGTTCCCACCAGTGGTGTTTCTAAAATATATGTGTGTGTGCGTGTGTGTTTAATTATGAAAAAAATCACAATTACCTCAGGCGTGTCTTTGTAATAAGCTTTGTTAGTGGTACAATTTTTTTACTTAAAATAACCTCCTTCTCCCCCACCCCCTCCCCACCACACACACACATGCACAAGTGGTTCAATTTATATAGTATGATTATTCTACCACTCATAAAAAAAAATAAAAAAAATATCATTTTGAGTATCAGTGAAGGTCATAATGTAGGAAGAATTTAAAAGATATATAAAAAAAGACTAGATATTCCAGATGTGGATGTGCCCCTGGTTCCCGCTCATTTGTGATATCAGAGCATGGGATCTGAACATATACTAATGAATACAGCTACAGGAACAGTTGAATACCATTGGATAGAGCTGATTATAAACTGTTTATAACAATGTAAATAAAGGATGGGAACAGTAATTTATGGTTTTATGGGAAAGTGTAATTATTAAGTTTAATGCACTCAAACAAAATACCTAAATAAGAAAACTAATTATTTTATAGAAAAACTACTTATTAAATATAAATTTATCTTCATGAAAAATATTATTAACAAAAAATATTGTTACTTGACCTGATACCATCTTGAAAGTTCAGGTCATGGATCACCATTTGATCTTTTTCAGTGTTTGGGATTTTTCATAATTTATAGCAGAAAGTGGTGACTGCTTAAGTTGAAAAAATAAAGTAAGAAAAGAAATATATCAATGAATATCAATCAGTTTGAAACTGACTGAATTTTTAAAATAGACCTTCTTGATCGACAGTAAAGAAAATTTAGATTTTAAGATGAAATGAAATATTTTTAATGTTTTTTTAAAATGTGTCTCATAACATTTTGAAAAAATTCACAACATAAAAAATTATAGAAAACTAAATCAAATTATACACATTTTTTAAAACTGAAATTAGATGTTTAGTAAGTTTTTTTCTAAGTTTCATGGAATTTGATTAAGTATTTCAACTATGAGAATGAAAAAAATCAAGGGATATAGGTGACACTCCTGCAGTCCAGAAAGGGTTGATATGTAGCACTGTGTGTTGAGACTTTATATTTAATACTCCTGTGTATAACACTGTTGGAAAATCATAATTAGAGTTCTTTAAGTAAACCTTTATTTGATCTGTACACAAAACAGTGCTAAGATTGAGGTATAGTTGGGTGTTTTGGGTGAGAATTTCTATATATATATTTTTTTCAATAAATGAGAAAGTGGGACAAGTGTAGCCTAGTTGTTAGTCTATTCAGACTGTGAGATGATGGGTTCATTGTTCATGGCCTGTTGTCACATAAGCATGCTCCAACTTTGAAGCCATAGGTGCATTATAAGAATGATTGTCAAATTCCACCATTTGGTCAGGCAAAAGTTGAGGATGGACACCATTCATTAGCTGTCTTTCCTCTAGTCTGTCAATTGAATTACCATGGAGAGGTAGCCCTTTGTGCAGTTTTGCACAATCTGAAAAAAATTAAAATGTTTGGAGAAGATCAATATGTTTATAATATAAAGATATATATAATTCTTTTTTTCTTTTTTTATACTAGAGCTGTGATTGGAGAATTGGATGATGACCTAGATGAGAGGCTTGACTTGTCAAGCATAAAGGCTGAACCTTTAAATCCTGTGGTTCACTAAAGTATTGTGGTACTCTAAGCTTCAAGAACTCAGATGAAACTGGTGCTTAAGCTTCCAGTGACATCTTAATAGTACAGTGGATTAATAGACTTGACGTTGAAAATATTGAACATTTTAGTGTATGAGAAGTGGCAGACAAGATTTTTTAAATGTGTTCACCTGAATGTCCTAAACATAATTTTTACAAGTGTTGTACAACACAGTTTTTAGTTATGGTTTATAACTTTGTCTTGTCAACAGCAAGTAAAGAACTTCAAATGAGGATTGATATGTGTATGTCATTGTAATAATATTGAAAATTATTAGAAAAATAACATGGTGAAAAACAAGTTTGACATTTAATGTTTTAGCTCCTTTTAAAACCATTGGATACCAGTTGGTTTACAAATGTTTATTATGTACAAATCACTATTTGTGGGTGTCATTTGACATCAGTTACATAAAAGTTGTCCTAAAACTTAAAGTTGTTTAAGAGGAGTATTATTTTGGTAAATGTCTTAGATACAACAGAATTTAAAGTAGTTGTCTTCAGAAAGTTAAATCCAAGATAATAAATGACTTTATTGCTAAAACAAAACCTTTTTTTTATTATTATTATAGTAAAAACAAGAAATATTTTTCCTAATTGACTCTCTAACTACTATTATTTTTCATCACAAGAGATAATTATTTTATTTGGTTGGGTTTGTTGGGGATTTTTAAGTTGCAACTTAATGTTTAATTGATTCTTATATTAAATTTATTAAAAAGTCATCATTGCTGTCTTTGGATCCATGTGTCACTACCTTGTTTTAAAATCATACCAAATTACTGGCATAGATGTTTTCTTTATCTTTGAATTGATCAGAGTAAATGTTGCTTGAAATTTCTCACTCAAAATTGTAACAGCGTTAACTCAAATGTTTTTGGTGATTTGTATACTCTGACATGAAGTCTCAATCTGTAGGTGATTTATCCTTGGACTCACAATGAACAAAGGTGAAATGGATAGGAACTGCCTAATTCAGCACGACAGTTGTGGAAAAGGTCTTGGGGGACTAATCTACTAAAGTAGTGCAAATAGAAAGGATGAAGTTTTAAAAGACTATTGTCTGTCATCTTCAACTCAGCTTGCATTGGTTTTTGCAGATTTTTATACGTTATCCAGGAGGATTGAGGTGGTAATGATGTGATTGGTTAGTAGTTCTCTTGTAATTTGGTTGGTGGAATTAGTGGTGATTTGATTAATAGTAGCCACAAACTACTGATTTCCAGGCTTGAGTCTTTGTTTAATGATGGTTTCATTATGTTAATGTAGAAAGATTCTTTGATTCTTATTGTTTTCCAGAATTTATCTGAGTCAGTGCATCTGCTATATCCCAGTTTATTTTATGTTCTGTCAGAGCAGAATTTGGTGTTTTCATCAGTCTTTTCTTCTATCCCTAAAGTGTTTGTAGTTTCTTCTCTCCCCAGTAAGTTCTATATAGTTTCAGAAAGTATCTATCAGTGATTGTGATTATCAAATGTTACAGGTACCAGAAAGTCAAATGGAAAAAGGAACACATTCAAAATAAACTTTGCAATAAAAATCCTTTGTCATGGCACTAAAAAATATGTCCATAAGTATTAGCGAAAGACATGTTTCAGGAATGTTAAGCAGAGAATAGCTTATTTGTTACCTACTATTCTGAACAACATTTATAGGGATTGTTATGTTATACTTATATCAGTTTTTATAATTATCTGAAACACCCCAGGGCCAGAGTGATATGAATGTATCTGAAACACCCCCATGACACAGGGCCAGAGTGATATGAATGTATAGCCATTGTCACATGCACTGTAAAGTACCTAGGTGAAAGGTTTACTATGTGTTTTGACCTTTTAATGTACATTTAAGAAGAATGCCATACTACATGCAAGAACCCCTGCAAAAGCAAATTTAAAACTTTTTCTGAAGTATCTGATTAATTATATATTCTAAACTAGTCATGGAATGGTGAAAGTCATGACTGTTTAAGTCATTATAATGTCAGAAATTGTGAAATTCAGCTAACTGCATCTTTTATTTAATTTCCAAGTTTCTAAATTTTCAAACTAACAAAATCATAAATATATCACCTGAAAGGTGGGAAGTTTCTCTGGTTTAGTTAGCTTTGGTTGTCCAAAAATTTACCTTGTGAAGTAAGTCATGATTTAGTATGTGGAAGGATGAGTGCAGTGATTTGTTACAGGTGGATTGAGATGGACATGATAAGTTTTGAAGTCAGGATAAAACATTTTGTTCAAAGTGAAAACAGTAGAAGAGCTGTTTTGAAGTAATTGTGGACTACTGCATTATGAAGTAAAGAAAAATGGAATCTACAGTACAGCAACAGAATAACTGTGTGAAAAGATTTGATGAATAATGTAAAGGCATACAGTAACAAAATGAAGAATACAGGGGTTGAGTACATTATATTAATACAATTTTGGAGCCTTGTTTCATCATTACAGTCCATTTTGCCATGTCCAGTCTTTATCTTTCTGATGACTGTACATCTTAACAATAACCCTGCAGCATAGTTTCCATTGCAAAAGGCTCAGTTTTAAGGCTTTCATGTCCAAATCATACGACACCTACCATAATCCATCTAGTGTATGAAGATGACAGTTTTTAAGCTGCTGTTTCAAGACTCCAGTCACACACAAATCCATAAGTGCTGCATTTGCCAACTTGACCAGTATGTCTATGTATGGAATAGCATGAATACCATTTCCATTTTCCAGCAGCCTGAGATATGGGAAGATTATACAGGAACAACATTAGGAACCCATGCTATTGTTGGCTTTGTTTATGTAAAAAGTCAATAACTCTGTGTGGTACAAAAGGTCCAGAACATTAGTATAATAATAAGCAAAGTTCACATTGATATTTGTAGCCACGTTCCTGATCTCTAAATTGCCCCTGGTGCAGTATCCAGTGATGATCATGAATATCTTCTAAAACGTTTCCAACATTTCATGTATCACTTTTATATATTGACCAGTAGAAAATAGCATTATACGTGTTATCAAAGTCCACAAACACTTGCTTTCAGAGTCACTATGTACTGCCACTTTGACAAAGACTAAGACCCTTCTTGACTATGTTACGTACTATTGCTTAGGATACATGGACGGCTTTTGCCACTGACCTTTATATTCATGGGCTTTCACCTGTTACAAGATGCTGCTTTTTTTTTCCACAGCTGGGATACAACTTGTTTGGGATCTTAATGATGGTACTGGTGCTCAGAGTTGATACATATTTCTCTGCCTTCCAATGCAATTTAAAGATCTTACGTTAGAAAAGGCTGTTACATACCCTTCCTAAAAACACTCAATTTTTGGTTTCATCATACTACTTACAATGTCAAAATGTAGTTATGGTACAATTTGTTCCACTGTGACTATATACGCTGTGGCTGTCACATGACTTGCTGATTTGCATATTCAAAATCGTTTTGATGTGAAGTACTCAATCATCTGTACAGTAAAACAAAGATGGAAATTTCACAGCTCTTTCTAGCTCCTTCAAAACAACAACAACAGAAGAAAAAGCTTTCTTGGAAGACAAGAAAAAACCGCATTTACAAAACTCTTCTCTTTAGCTAACCAACCAGAAAATGGGCACCGGAATGTGGAAGTACCTCTATTTTAAGGTAAAATAGGATACAATACAACTATGCTTTGAAGAAATTGACAAGTTCCTTAAGTGGACCTGTTAGAGAAATTAACACCCCAGCCTGAGTTTAACACATCCCTTCAACCGGATTTAGTAAGTTCCAGGAAAAGATTAGGAGAAATTTAGTACTTTGGAGGAGATGAAACATACATTGTAGGATAGTAAGATTGATATGTTTTATTTGCATATTACCAATGTTTTACAAATAATTTGTCTCAAATTAAATATTGTGTTTTAAATTTCATTTGCATAATCACAACATAAAAAACGATTGAAAGCTTAAATCACTATAATATTTTCAGAAGTGTGGAATCCTTATATTGTAACAGTTTGTAAGTATGGAAGACGTTTATTAAATTATGTTAGCTTAAAACAAATCAGAATCTTTTGACATCGCTTTTACATTTAAAAAAATATAAATAAAAATAATTTTGTGTCGTATTGTGAGCTTTAAATATTGCATATTTTGTTTCTTGACATACCAGTTATATTTTTTTTTATTGAGAGTGAATAACATTTAAATAAGCTTCTCTTTTTCACTTGGATTGTGATTTTACATAATTGTATAATTTATATTGTCAACAATCTATCATCCGATGTCACCATAACGCATCTTACTATACACCTGGAAAAAAGTTAAGCACCCCCGTGTTTTTTTCAAGTGATTCATATTCGACGTTCTTGTGACTG